>NW_028135407.1:0-175000 GCF_964662115.1 Mustela nivalis
AGCATAGCAGTCGCTGGGAAATCAGAGTTGGTTCTGTGGGCTGATTTTGTTGCTTGCCTTAGGCTAGGGTTCGCAGCACGATGGGAGAAACCCGCATAGAGCGAAAGCGTCATTGCCTGGGCATCCCCTCTGGGAGAGCACAGCATTCTATTGGAAATCAGAGTCGGGTCTGTGGGATGCTGCCTGCTGCTTGCCGGAGCTAGTTTCCACAGCATGGTGTAATAAACCCGCATGGAGCGAAATCCTCTTTGCCTGGGCATCCCCTCTGCCTGAGAGAGAAGCGCGGTGGCGCCTGTGGAAAGAGCCTTAAGGAAAGGGACACGTCTGTCACGGCAGAGCGAGGAAAGCCTGGCTGCTAAGGAGACACGAGGGGAAGATTAGGGCAGGGGAAAGGGCTCCACTCTGAGGAAGGAGTCTGGGCAGAAAGCATGCCTGTCCTGAGCCTTTGGGCTCAAGGAGACAGCAGCTCCTTGGCCACACATCCGTGGTGGAGACATGGGCTTGCCACCAGGCGCCTACCCTGAACTCGAGAAACAACACCCAGAAAGAACTGGCCATCAGATGCCGGCTTCCTCCAGGATGTGGAAGCTTGGAGGAGGCACGGGGTTTAAGGGGTAGGAGTGGGGACAGTCCCCCAAAGCTCCCTATTCAGTGCACGGGCGGTGTGCAGGGATCCTGTCACCTCTCCTTTCCTGTGGGGAAAGCACTGGCTTAGTCTGCGAGTCTGCCTAAGCGCCAGAGTAAAAGGCCAAGCGATGCCTACCCGGGAGATGTTTGTGTGCATAGAGTGCCATCCTAGGCTACGCACGCTACTGCACTTTTGTGGCTCTGTCTGCTTAGTTCGACCTGGCAGGGTGAACCCAGGACGTGAACATGGAGCCCGGGAAAGGAAGACAGAAGAGGCACCAGCTCTACCACAGCTCTTCTTCCCTGACGCAACTGAAGCCTTGCTGAAGAAGCAGCGGTGAAGTGCTGTTCGCTCCAAGGCAAAGCCTCTGCGAAAGCACAGCATTCGCTTAGAAATGTTCGGCGGGCTGCTGCTTGCCTGAGCCCAGTCTCCCAGTGGGAGAAATCGCGGTGGGAGAAACCCGCATACAGTGAAAGCCTCTTTGCCTGGGCATCTCCCCTGGGAAAGCACAGCATTCTTTGGGAAATCAGAGTTGGGTTCGGGATGCTGCTGCTTCTTGCCTGAGCTAGTCTCCGCAGCACGGTGGAAGACACCCGCATGGAGCGAAATACCCTTTGCCCAAGCATCCCCTCTGCCTGAGAGAGAAGCATGGTCGCACAAGTCTGTCACCGCGCTCCCCAGGAGGACGTGTGGGGAAGGCGCAGCACGCGGACCCCTGGGATGAGAAGGAGCCCTTGGTCTTGGGGTCGGGAAACGCTCCGGAAGCAGAATAGCCTGCCGTTGCACGAACAGCAGGCCAGTGGCAAGACAAGTGTCACCCACTCCCTGTGCGGAGAGATCGAAGCCTGGCTGCTAAGGAGACATGAGGGGACGACTAGGGCAGGGCGCGTGCTCCACTCTGAGGAAGGAGTCTGGGGAGAGGGCAGGCTTGTCCTGTGCCTCTGGTCCCAAGGGGAGAACATCTCCTAGGCCACCTGTCCCAAGGGCAATCGGGCTTGCCCCCAGGTGCCATACCCGGAACTCGCAGAAACAACCCCATGGAGAAACGGGCAGTCAGATGCCGTCTTCCACCAAGATGTGGCAGTGTTGTGGGTGGCAGGGGGTGTGCCTGGTAAGGAGTGGAGACAGTCCCCCACAGTTCCCCATCCCAGAGCACGGGCCCTGTGCAGGGATCCTGTCGCCTCCTCTCTCCTGTGGTGAAGGCACTGGCCTAGACCCTGAGTCTGCCTGAGAGTCGGAGGAAAAGGCAAAGCCTTACCTACGCCAGGAGTTGGTAATGGGCAAAGAGTACCATGCTAGGCCACGCACGCTGCTGCAGGGTTGTGACTGTGTCTGCTTAGTTCGGCTTAGCAAGGTGAACCCCGGGCGCGAACTGGGAGCCCGGGAATACAAGGCCCAAGAGGCACCAGCTCTCCTGCGGCTCTTCATCCCTGCCGCGACAGAGCGAACGACGAAAGTCTTGCTGAGGAAGCAGCAGCGAAGTGCGGTTCGCGCCAAGCTGGCAACCTCTGCGAAAGCATAGCATTCGCTGGGAAATCAGAGATTGTTCTGTGGGCTGCTTTTGCTACTTGCCTTAGCCTAGTATTCGCAGCACGATGGGAGAAACCCGCATAGAGCGAAAGCCTCTTTGCCGGGGCATCCCCTATGGGAAAGCACAGCATCCTTGGGAAATCAGAGTCGGGTCTGTGGGATGCTACCTGCTGCTTGCCAGAGCTGGTCTCCAAAGCACGGTGTAATAAACCCGCATGGAGCGAAATCCTCTTTGCCTGGGCATACCCTCTGCCTGAGAGAAGGGCGGGGGCTCCTTGGAAAGAGAATTAAGGAAAGGGACACGTCTGTCACGGCAGAGCGACAGAAGCCTGCCTGCTAAGGAGACATGAGGGGACGACTAGGGCAGGGGCGAAATCTCCACTCTGAGGGAGGTGTCTGGGCAGATGGCAGGCCTGGCCTGTGCCTCTGGTCCCAAGGGGACCGCATCACCTTGGCCACCTGTCCCCTCGGCAGTCGGGATTGCTCCCAGGTGCCATACCCGGAACTCACAGAAACAACCCCATGGAGAAACGGGCAGTCAGATGCCGTCTTCCAACAAGATGTGGCAGTGTTGTGGGTGGCAGGGTTTGTGCCTGGTAAGGAGTGGAGACAGTCCCCCACAGTTCCCCATCCCAGTGCACGGGCCGTGTGCAGGGATCCTGTCGCCTCCTCTCTCCTGTGGTGAAGGCACTGGCCTAGACCCCGAGTATGCCTGAGCGCTGGAGCAAAAGGCAAAGCCTTACCTACGCCAAGAGATGGTAATAGACATAGAGTGCCATGCAAGGCCACGCACGCTGCTGCAGTGTTGTGACTGTGTCTGCTTTGTTTGGCATAGCAAGGTGAACCCAGGGCGCGAAATAGGAGCCCGGGAATGCAAGGCCCAAGAGGCACCAGCTCTCCCGCGGCTCTTCATCCCTGCCGCGACAGAGCGAACGACCAAAGCCTTGCTGAGGAAGCAGCAGCGAAGTGCGGTTCGCACCAAGCTGAAAACTTCTGCAAAAGCATAGCAGTCGCTGGGAAATCAGAGTTGGTTCTGTGGGCTGATTTTGTTGCTTGCCTTAGGCTAGTGTTCGCAGCACGATGGGAGAAACCCGCATAGAGCGAAAGCGTCATTGCCTGGGCATCCCCTCTGGGAGAGCACAGCATTCTATTGGAAATCAGAGTCGGGTCTGTGGGATGCTGCCTGCTGCTTGCCGGAGCTAGTTTCCACAGCATGGTGTAATAAACCCGCATGGAGCGAAATCCTCTTTGCCTGGGCATCCCCTCTGCCTGAGAGAGAAGCGCGGTGGCGCCTGTGGAAAGAGCCTTAAGGAAAGGGACACGTCTGTCACGGCAGAGCGAGGAAAGCCTGGCTGCTAAGGAGACACGAGGGGAAGATTAGGGCAGGGGAAAGGGCTCCACTCTGAGGAAGGAGTCTGGGCAGAAAGCATGCCTGTCCTGAGCCTTTGGGCTCAAGGAGACAGCAGCTCCTTGGCCACACATCCGTGGTGGAGACATGGGCTTGCCACCAGGCGCCTACCCTGAACTCGAGAAACAACACCCAGAAAGAACTGGCCATCAGATGCCGGCTTCCTCCAGGATGTGGAAGCTTGGAGGAGGCACGGGGTTTAAGGGGTAGGAGTGGGGACAGTCCCCCAAAGCTCCCTATTCAGTGCACGGGCGGTGTGCAGGGATCCTGTCACCTCTCCTTTCCTGTGGGGAAAGCACTGGCTTAGTCTGCGAGTCTGCCTAAGCGCCAGAGTAAAAGGCCAAGCGATGCCTACCCGGGAGATGTTTGTGTGCATAGAGTGCCATCCTAGGCTACGCACGCTACTGCACTTTTGTGGCTCTGTCTGCTTAGTTCGACCTGGCAGGGTGAACCCAGGACGTGAACATGGAGCCCGGGAAAGGAAGACAGAAGAGGCACCAGCTCTACCACAGCTCTTCTTCCCTGACGCAACTGAAGCCTTGCTGAAGAAGCAGCGGTGAAGTGCTGTTCGCTCCAAGGCAAAGCCTCTGCGAAAGCACAGCATTCGCTTAGAAATGTTCGGCGGGCTGCTGCTTGCCTGAGCCCAGTCTCCCAGTGGGAGAAATCGCGGTGGGAGAAACCCGCATACAGTGAAAGCCTCTTTGCCTGGGCATCTCCCCTGGGAAAGCACAGCATTCTTTGGGAAATCAGAGTTGGGTTCGGGATGCTGCTGCTTCTTGCCTGAGCTAGTCTCCGCAGCACGGTGGAAGACACCCGCATGGAGCGAAATACCCTTTGCCCAAGCATCCCCTCTGCCTGAGAGAGAAGCATGGTCGCACAAGTCTGTCACCGCGCTCCCCAGGAGGACGTGTGGGGAAGGCGCAGCACGCGGACCCCTGGGATGAGAAGGAGCCCTTGGTCTCGGGGTCGGGAAACGCTCCGGAAGCAGAATAGTCTGCCGTTGCACGAACAGCAGGCCAGTGGCAAGACAAGTGTCACCCACTCCCTGTGCGGAGAGATCGAAGCCTGGCTGCTAAGGAGACATGAGGGGACGACTAGGGCAGGGTGCGTGCTCCACTCTGAGGAAGGAGTCTGGGGAGAGGGCAGGCTTGTCCTGTGCCTCTGGTCCCAAGGGGAGAACATCTCCTAGGCCACCTGTCCCAAGGGCAATCGGGCTTGCCCCCAGGTGCCATACCCGGAACTCGCAGAAACAACCCCATGGAGAAACGGGCAGTCAGATGCCGTCTTCCACCAAGATGTGGCAGTGTTGTGGGTGGCAGGGGGTGTGCCTGGTAAGGAGTGGAGACAGTCCCCCACAGTTCCCCATCCCAGAGCACGGGCCCTGTGCAGGGATCCTGTCGCCTCCTCTCTCCTGTGGTGAAGGCACTGGCCTAGACCCTGAGTCTGCCTGAGAGTCGGAGGAAAAGGCAAAGCCTTACCTACGCCAGGAGTTGGTAATGGGCAAAGAGTACCATGCTAGGCCACGCACGCTGCTGCAGGGTTGTGACTGTGTCTGCTTAGTTCGGCTTAGCAAGGTGAACCCCGGGCGCGAACTGGGAGCCCGGGAATACAAGGCCCAAGAGGCACTAGCTCTCCTGCGGCTCTTCATCCCTGCCGCGACAGAGCGAACGACGAAAGTCTTGCTGAGGAAGCAGCAGCGAAGTGCGGTTCGCGCCAAGCTGGCAACCTCTGCGAAAGCATAGCATTCGCTGGGAAATCAGAGATTGTTCTGTGGGCTGCTTTTGCTACTTGCCTTAGCCTAGTATTCGCAGCACGATGGGAGAAACCCGCATAGAGCGAAAGCCTCTTTGCCGGGGCATCCCCTATGGGAAAGCACAGCATCCTTGGGAAATCAGAGTCGGGTCTGTGGGATGCTACCTGCTGCTTGCCAGAGCTGGTCTCCAAAGCACGGTGTAATAAACCCGCATGGAGCGAAATCCTCTTTGCCTGGGCATACCCTCTGCCTGAGAGAGAAGCGCGGGGGCTCCTGTGGAAAGAGCCTTAAGGAAAGGGACACGTCTGTCACGGCAGAGCGACAGAAGCCTGCCTGCTGAGGAGACACGAGGGGAAGATTAGGGCAGGGGAAAGGGCTCCACTCTGAGGAAGTTGTCTTGGCAGATGGCAGGCCTGGCCTGTGCCTCTGGTCCCAAGGGGACCGCATCACCTTGGCCACCTGTCCCGTCGGCAGTCGGGATTGCTCCCAGGTGCCATACCCGGAACTCGCAGAAACAACCCCATGGAGAAACGGGCAGTCAGATGCCGTCTTCCAACAAGATGTGGCAGTGTTGTGGGTGGCAGGGTTTGTGCCTGGTAAGGAGTGGAGACAGTCCCCCACAGTTCCCCATCCCAGTGCACGGGCCGTGTGCAGGGATCCTGTCGCCTCCTCTCTCCTGTGGTGAAGGCACTGGCCTAGACCCCGAGTATGCCTGAGCGCTGGAGCAAAAGGCAAAGCCTTACCTACGCCAAGAGATGGTAATAGACATAGAGTGCCATGCAAGGCCACGCACGCTGCTGCAGTGTTGTGACTGTGTCTGCTTTGTTCGGCATAGCAAGGTGAACCCAGGGCGCGAAATAGGAGCCCGGGAATGCAAGGCCCAAGAGGCACCAGCTCTCCCGCGGCTCTTCATCCCTGCCGCGACAGAGCGAACGACCAAAGCCTTGCTGAGGAAGCAGCAGCGAAGTGCGGTTCGCACCAAGCTGAAAACTTCTGCAAAAGCATAGCAGTCGCTGGGAAATCAGAGTTGGTTCTGTGGGCTGATTTTGTTGCTTGCCTTAGGCTAGTGTTCGCAGCACGATGGGAGAAACCCGCATAGAGCGAAAGCGTCATTGCCTGGGCATCCCCTCTGGGAGAGCACAGCATTCTATTGGAAATCAGAGTCGGGTCTGTGGGATGCTGCCTGCTGCTTGCCGGAGCTAGTTTCCACAGCATGGTGTAATAAACCCGCATGGAGCGAAATCCTCTTTGCCTGGGCATCCCCTCTGCCTGAGAGAGAAGCGCGGTGGCGCCTGTGGAAAGAGCCTTAAGGAAAGGGACACGTCTGTCACGGCAGAGCGAGGAAAGCCTGGCTGCTAAGGAGACACGAGGGGAAGATTAGGGCAGGGGAAAGGGCTCCACTCTGAGGAAGGAGTCTGGGCAGAAAGCATGCCTGTCCTGAGCCTTTGGGCTCAAGGAGACAGCAGCTCCTTGGCCACACATCCGTGGTGGAGACATGGGCTTGCCACCAGGCGCCTACCCTGAACTCGAGAAACAACACCCAGAAAGAACTGGCCATCAGATGCCGGCTTCCTCCAGGATGTGGAAGCTTGGAGGAGGCACGGGGTTTAAGGGGTAGGAGTGGGGACAGTCCCCCAAAGCTCCCTATTCAGTGCACGGGCGGTGTGCAGGGATCCTGTCACCTCTCCTTTCCTGTGGGGAAAGCACTGGCTTAGTCTGCGAGTCCGCCTGAGCGCCAGAGTAAAAGGCCAAGCGATGCCTACCCGGGAGATGTTTGTGTGCATAGAGTGCCATCCTAGGCTACGCACGCTACTGCACTTTTGTGGCTCTGTCTGCTTAGTTCGACCTGGCAGGGTGAACCCAGGACGTGAACATGGAGCCCGGGAAAGGAAGACAGAAGAGGCACCAGCTCTACCACAGCTCTTCTTCCCTGACGCAACTGAAGCCTTGCTGAGGAAGCAGCGGCGAAGTGCTGTTCGCTCCAAGGCAAAGCCTCTGCGAAAGCACAGCATTCGCTTAGAAATGTTCGGCGGGCTGCTGCTTGCCTGAGCCCAGTCTCCCAGTGGGAGAAATCGCGGTGGGAGAAACCCGCATACAGTGAAAGCCTCTTTGCCTGGGCATCTCCCCTGGGAAAGCACAGCATTCTTTGGGAAATCAGAGTTGGGTTCGGGATGCTGCTGCTTCTTGCCTGAGCTAGTCTCCGCAGCACGGTGGAAGACACCCGCATGGAGCGAAATACCCTTTGCCCAAGCATCCCCTCTGCCTGAGAGAGAAGCATGGTCGCACAAGTCTGTCACCGCGCTCCCCAGGAGGACGTGTGGGGAAGGCGCAGCACGCGGACCCCTGGGATGAGAAGGAGCCCTTGGTCTTGGGGTCGGGAAACGCTCCGGAAGCAGAATAGCCTGCCATTGCACGAACAGCAGGCCAGTGGCAAGACAAGTGTCACCCACTCCCTGTGCGGAGAGATCGAAGCCTGGCTGCTAAGGAGACATGAGGGGACGACTAGGGCAGGGCGCGTGCTCCACTCTGAGGAAGGAGTCTGGGGAGAGGGCAGGCTTGTCCTGTGCCTCTGGTCCCAAGGGGAGAACATCTCCTAGGCCACCTGTCCCAAGGGCAATCGGGCTTGCCCCCAGGTGCCATACCCGGAACTCGCAGAAACAACCCCATGGAGAAACGGGCAGTCAGATGCCGTCTTCCACCAAGATGTGGCAGTGTTGTGGGTGGCAGGGGGTGTGCCTGGTAAGGAGTGGAGACAGTCCCCCACAGTTCCCCATCCCAGAGCACGGGCCCTGTGCAGGGATCCTGTCGCCTCCTCTCTCCTGTGGTGAAGGCACTGGCCTAGACCCTGAGTCTGCCTGAGAGTCGGAGGAAAAGGCAAAGCCTTACCTACGCCAGGAGTTGGTAATGGGCAAAGAGTACCATGCTAGGCCACGCACGCTGCTGCAGGGTTGTGACTGTGTCTGCTTAGTTCGGCTTAGCAAGGTGAACCCCGGGCGCGAACTGGGAGCCCGGGAATACAAGGCCCAAGAGGCACCAGCTCTCCTGCGGCTCTTCATCCCTGCCGCGACAGAGCGAACGACGAAAGTCTTGCTGAGGAAGCAGCAGCGAAGTGCGGTTCGCGCCAAGCTGGCAACCTCTGCGAAAGCATAGCATTCGCTGGGAAATCAGAGATTGTTCTGTGGGCTGCTTTTGCTACTTGCCTTAGCCTAGTATTCGCAGCACGATGGGAGAAACCCGCATAGAGCGAAAGCCTCTTTGCCGGGGCATCCCCTATGGGAAAGCACAGCATCCTTGGGAAATCAGAGTCGGGTCTGTGGGATGCTACCTGCTGCTTGCCAGAGCTGGTCTCCAAAGCACGGTGTAATAAACCCGCATGGAGCGAAATCCTCTTTGCCTGGGCATACCCTCTGCCTGAGAGAAGGGCGGGGGCTCCTTGGAAAGAGAATTAAGGAAAGGGACACGTCTGTCACGGCAGAGCGACAGAAGCCTGCCTGCTAAGGAGACATGAGGGGACGACTAGGGCAGGGGCGAAATCTCCACTCTGAGGGAGGTGTCTGGGCAGATGGCAGGCCTGGCCTGTGCCTCTGGTCCCAAGGGGACCGCATCACCTTGGCCACCTGTCCCCTCGGCAGTCGGGATTGCTCCCAGGTGCCATACCCGGAACTCACAGAAACAACCCCATGGAGAAACGGGCAGTCAGATGCCGTCTTCCAACAAGATGTGGCAGTGTTGTGGGTGGCAGGGTTTGTGCCTGGTAAGGAGTGGAGACAGTCCCCCACAGTTCCCCATCCCAGTGCACGGGCCGTGTGCAGGGATCCTGTCGCCTCCTCTCTCCTGTGGTGAAGGCACTGGCCTAGACCCCGAGTATGCCTGAGCGCTGGAGCAAAAGGCAAAGCCTTACCTACACCAAGAGATGGTAATAGACATAGAGTGCCATGCAAGGCCACGCACGCTGCTGCAGTGTTGTGACTGTGTCTGCTTTGTTTGGCATAGCAAGGTGAACCCAGGGCGCGAAATAGGAGCCCGGGAATGCAAGGCCCAAGAGGCACCAGCTCTCCCGCGGCTCTACATCCCTGCCGCGACAGAGCGAACGACCAAAGCCTTGCTGAGGAAGCAGCAGCGAAGTGCGGTTCGCACCAAGCTGAAAACTTCTGCAAAAGCATAGCAGTCGCTGGGAAATCAGAGTTGGTTCTGTGGGCTGATTTTGTTGCTTGCCTTAGGCTAGTGTTCGCAGCACGATGGGAGAAACCCGCATAGAGCGAAAGCGTCATTGCCTGGGCATCCCCTCTGGGAGAGCACAGCATTCTATTGGAAATCAGAGTCGGGTCTGTGGGATGCTGCCTGCTGCTTGCCGGAGCTAGTTTCCACAGCATGGTGTAATAAACCCGCATGGAGCGAAATCCTCTTTGCCTGGGCATCCCCTCTGCCTGAGAGAGAAGCGCGGTGGCGCCTGTGGAAAGAGCCTTAAGGAAAGGGACACGTCTGTCACGGCAGAGCGAGGAAAGCCTGGCTGCTAAGGAGACACGAGGGGAAGATTAGGGCAGGGGAAAGGGCTCCACTCTGAGGAAGGAGTCTGGGCAGAAAGCATGCCTGTCCTGAGCCTTTGGGCTCAAGGAGACAGCAGCTCCTTGGCCACACATCCGTGGTGGAGACATGGGCTTGCCACCAGGCGCCTACCCTGAACTCGAGAAACAACACCCAGAAAGAACTGGCCATCAGATGCCGGCTTCCTCCAGGATGTGGAAGCTTGGAGGAGGCACGGGGTTTAAGGGGTAGGAGTGGGGACAGTCCCCCAAAGCTCCCTATTCAGTGCACGGGCGGTGTGCAGGGATCCTGTCACCTCTCCTTTCCTGTGGGGAAAGCACTGGCTTAGTCTGCGAGTCTGCCTAAGCGCCAGAGTAAAAGGCCAAGCGATGCCTACCCGGGAGATGTTTGTGTGCATAGAGTGCCATCCTAGGCTACGCACGCTACTGCACTTTTGTGGCTCTGTCTGCTTAGTTCGACCTGGCAGGGTGAACCCAGGACGTGAACATGGAGCCCGGGAAAGGAAGACAGAAGAGGCACCAGCTCTACCACAGCTCTTCTTCCCTGACGCAACTGAAGCCTTGCTGAGGAAGCAGCGGTGAAGTGCTGTTCGCTCCAAGGCAAAGCCTCTGCGAAAGCACAGCATTCGCTTAGAAATGTTCGGCGGGCTGCTGCTTGCCTGAGCCCAGTCTCCCAGTGGGAGAAATCGCGGTGGGAGAAACCCGCATACAGTGAAAGCCTCTTTGCCTGGGCATCTCCCCTGGGAAAGCACAGCATTCTTTGGGAAATCAGAGTTGGGTTCGGGATGCTGCTGCTTCTTGCCTGAGCTAGTCTCCGCAGCACGGTGGAAGACACCCGCATGGAGCGAAATACCCTTTGCCCAAGCATCCCCTCTGCCTGAGAGAGAAGCATGGTCGCACAAGTCTGTCACCGCGCTCCCCAGGAGGACGTGTGGGGAAGGCACAGCACGCGGACCCCTGGGATGAGAAGGAGCCCTTGGTCTCGGGGTCGGGAAACGCTCCGGAAGCAGAATAGCCTGCCGTTGCACGAACAGCAGGCCAGTGGCAAGACAAGTGTCACCCACTCCCTGTGCGGAGAGATCGAAGCCTGGCTGCTAAGGAGACATGAGGGGACGACTAGGGCAGGGTGCGTGCTCCACTCTGAGGAAGGAGTCTGGGGAGAGGGCAGGCTTGTCCTGTGCCTCTGGTCCCAAGGGGAGAACATCTCCTAGGCCACCTGTCCCAAGGGCAATCGGGCTTGCCCCCAGGTGCCATACCCGGAACTCGCAGAAACAACCCCATGGAGAAACGGGCAGTCAGATGCCGTCTTCCACCAAGATGTGGCAGTGTTGTGGGTGGCAGGGGGTGTGCCTGGTAAGGAGTGGAGACAGTCCCCCACAGTTCCCCATCCCAGAGCACGGGCCCTGTGCAGGGATCCTGTCGCCTCCTCTCTCCTGTGGTGAAGGCACTGGCCTAGACCCTGAGTCTGCCTGAGAGTCGGAGGAAAAGGCAAAGCCTTACCTACGCCAGGAGTTGGTAATGGGCAAAGAGTACCATGCTAGGCCACGCACGCTGCTGCAGGGTTGTGACTGTGTCTGCTTAGTTCGGCTTAGCAAGGTGAACCCCGGGCGCGAACTGGGAGCCCGGGAATACAAGGCCCAAGAGGCACCAGCTCTCCTGCGGCTCTTCATCCCTGCCGCGACAGAGCGAACGACGAAAGTCTTGCTGAGGAAGCAGCAGCGAAGTGCGGTTCGCGCTAAGCTGGCAACCTCTGCGAAAGCATAGCATTCGCTGGGAAATCAGAGATTGTTCTGTGGGCTGCTTTTGCTACTTGCCTTAGCCTAGTATTCGCAGCACGATGGGAGAAACCCGCATAGAGCGAAAGCCTCTTTGCCGGGGCATCCCCTATGGGAAAGCACAGCATCCTTGGGAAATCAGAGTCGGGTCTGTGGGATGCTACCTGCTGCTTGCCAGAGCTGGTCTCCAAAGCACGGTGTAATAAACCCGCATGGAGCGAAATCCTCTTTGCCTGGGCATACCCTCTGCCTGAGAGAGAAGCGCGGGGGCTCCTGTGGAAAGAGCCTTAAGGAAAGGGACACGTCTGTCACGGCAGAGCGACAGAAGCCTGCCTGCTGAGGAGACACGAGGGGAAGATTAGGGCAGGGGAAAGGGCTCCACTCTGAGGAAGTTGTCTTGGCAGATGGCAGGCCTGGCCTGTGCCTCTGGTCCCAAGGGGACCGCATCACCTTGGCCACCTGTCCCGTCGGCAGTCGGGATTGCTCCCAGGTGCCATACCCGGAACTCGCAGAAACAACCCCATGGAGAAACGGGCAGTCAGATGCCGTCTTCCAACAAGATGTGGCAGTGTTGTGGGTGGCAGGGTTTGTGCCTGGTAAGGAGTGGAGACAGTCCCCCACAGTTCCCCATCCCAGTGCACGGGCCGTGTGCAGGGATCCTGTCGCCTCCTCTCTCCTGTGGTGAAGGCACTGGCCTAGACCCCGAGTATGCCTGAGCGCTGGAGCAAAAGGCAAAGCCTTACCTACGCCAAGAGATGGTAATAGACATAGAGTGCCATGCAAGGCCACGCACGCTGCTGCAGTGTTGTGACTGTGTCTGCTTTGTTCGGCATAGCAAGGTGAACCCAGGGCGCGAAATAGGAGCCCGGGAATGCAAGGCCCAAGAGGCACCAGCTCTCCCGCGGCTCTTCATCCCTGCCGCGACAGAGCGAACGACCAAAGCCTTGCTGAGGAAGCAGCAGCGAAGTGCGGTTCGCACCAAGCTGAAAACTTCTGCAAAAGCATAGCAGTCGCTGGGAAATCAGAGTTGGTTCTGTGGGCTGATTTTGTTGCTTGCCTTAGGCTAGTGTTCGCAGCACGATGGGAGAAACCCGCATAGAGCGAAAGCGTCATTGCCTGGGCATCCCCTCTGGGAGAGCACAGCATTCTATTGGAAATCAGAGTCGGGTCTGTGGGATGCTGCCTGCTGCTTGCCGGAGCTAGTTTCCACAGCATGGTGTAATAAACCCGCATGGAGCGAAATCCTCTTTGCCTGGGCATCCCCTCTGCCTGAGAGAGAAGCGCGGTGGCGCCTGTGGAAAGAGCCTTAAGGAAAGGGACACGTCTGTCACGGCAGAGCGAGGAAAGCCTGGCTGCTAAGGAGACACGAGGGGAAGATTAGGGCAGGGGAAAGGGCTCCACTCTGAGGAAGGAGTCTGGGCAGAAAGCATGCCTGTCCTGAGCCTTTGGGCTCAAGGAGACAGCAGCTCCTTGGCCACACATCCGTGGTGGAGACATGGGCTTGCCACCAGGCGCCTACCCTGAACTCGAGAAACAACACCCAGAAAGAACTGGCCATCAGATGCCGGCTTCCTCCAGGATGTGGAAGCTTGGAGGAGGCACGGGGTTTAAGGGGTAGGAGTGGGGACAGTCCCCCAAAGCTCCCTATTCAGTGCACGGGCGGTGTGCAGGGATCCTGTCACCTCTCCTTTCCTGTGGGGAAAGCACTGGCTTAGTCTGCGAGTCCGCCTGAGCGCCAGAGTAAAAGGCCAAGCGATGCCTACCCGGGAGATGTTTGTGTGCATAGAGTGCCATCCTAGGCTACGCACGCTACTGCACTTTTGTGGCTCTGTCTGCTTAGTTCGACCTGGCAGGGTGAACCCAGGACGTGAACATGGAGCCCGGGAAAGGAAGACAGAAGAGGCACCAGCTCTACCACAGCTCTTCTTCCCTGACGCAACTGAAGCCTTGCTGAGGAAGCAGCGGCGAAGTGCTGTTCGCTCCAAGGCAAAGCCTCTGCGAAAGCACAGCATTCGCTTAGAAATGTTCGGCGGGCTGCTGCTTGCCTGAGCCCAGTCTCCCAGTGGGAGAAATCGCGGTGGGAGAAACCCGCATACAGTGAAAGCCTCTTTGCCTGGGCATCTCCCCTGGGAAAGCACAGCATTCTTTGGGAAATCAGAGTTGGGTTCGGGATGCTGCTGCTTCTTGCCTGAGCTAGTCTCCGCAGCACGGTGGAAGACACCCGCATGGAGCGAAATACCCTTTGCCCAAGCATCCCCTCTGCCTGAGAGAGAAGCATGGTCGCACAAGTCTGTCACCGCGCTCCCCAGGAGGACGTGTGGGGAAGGCGCAGCACGCGGACCCCTGGGATGAGAAGGAGCCCTTGGTCTTGGGGTCGGGAAACGCTCCGGAAGCAGAATAGCCTGCCATTGCACGAACAGCAGGCCAGTGGCAAGACAAGTGTCACCCACTCCCTGTGCGGAGAGATCGAAGCCTGGCTGCTAAGGAGACATGAGGGGACGACTAGGGCAGGGCGCGTGCTCCACTCTGAGGAAGGAGTCTGGGGAGAGGGCAGGCTTGTCCTGTGCCTCTGGTCCCAAGGGGAGAACATCTCCTAGGCCACCTGTCCCAAGGGCAATCGGGCTTGCCCCCAGGTGCCATACCCGGAACTCGCAGAAACAACCCCATGGAGAAACGGGCAGTCAGATGCCGTCTTCCACCAAGATGTGGCAGTGTTGTGGGTGGCAGGGGGTGTGCCTGGTAAGGAGTGGAGACAGTCCCCCACAGTTCCCCATCCCAGAGCACGGGCCCTGTGCAGGGATCCTGTCGCCTCCTCTCTCCTGTGGTGAAGGCACTGGCCTAGACCCTGAGTCTGCCTGAGAGTCGGAGGAAAAGGCAAAGCCTTACCTACGCCAGGAGTTGGTAATGGGCAAAGAGTACCATGCTAGGCCACGCACGCTGCTGCAGGGTTGTGACTGTGTCTGCTTAGTTCGGCTTAGCAAGGTGAACCCCGGGCGCGAACTGGGAGCCCGGGAATACAAGGCCCAAGAGGCACCAGCTCTCCTGCGGCTCTTCATCCCTGCCGCGACAGAGCGAACGACGAAAGTCTTGCTGAGGAAGCAGCAGCGAAGTGCGGTTCGCGCTAAGCTGGCAACCTCTGCGAAAGCATAGCATTCGCTGGGAAATCAGAGATTGTTCTGTGGGCTGCTTTTGCTACTTGCCTTAGCCTAGTATTCGCAGCACGATGGGAGAAACCCGCATAGAGCGAAAGCCTCTTTGCCGGGGCATCCCCTATGGGAAAGCACAGCATCCTTGGGAAATCAGAGTCGGGTCTGTGGGATGCTACCTGCTGCTTGCCAGAGCTGGTCTCCAAAGCACGGTGTAATAAACCCGCATGGAGCGAAATCCTCTTTGCCTGGGCCAACCCTCTGCCTGAGAGAGAAGCGCGGGGGCTCCTGTGGAAAGAGAATTAAGGAAAGGGACACGTCTGTCACGGCAGAGCGACAGAAGCCTGCCTGCTAAGGAGACACGAGGGGAATATTAGGGCAGGGGAAAGGGCTCCACTCTGAGGAAGTTGTCTTGGCAGATGGCAGGCCTGGCCTGTGCCTCTGGTCCCAAGGGGACCGCATCACCTTGGCCACCTGTCCCGTCGGCAGTCGGGATTGCTCCCAGGTGCCATACCTGGAACTCGCAGAAACAACCCCATGGAGAAACGGGCAGTCAGATGCCGTCTTCCAACAAGATGTGGCAGTGTTGTGGGTGGCAGGGTTTGTGCCTGGTAAGGAGTGGAGACAGTCCCCCACAGTTCCCCATCCCAGTGCACGGACCGTGTGCAGGGATCCTGTCGCCTCCTCTCTCCTGTGGTGAAGGCACTGGCCTAGACCCCGAGTATGCCTGAGCGCTGGAGCAAAAGGCAAAGCCTTACCTACGCCAAGAGATGGTAATAGACATAGAGTGCCATGCAAGGCCACGCACGCTGCTGCAGTGTTGTGACTGTGTCTGCTTTGTTTGGCATAGCAAGGTGAACCCAGGGCGCGAAATAGGAGCCCGGGAATGCAAGGCCCAAGAGGCACCAGCTCTCCCGCGGCTCTTCATCCCTGCCGCGACAGAGCGAACGACCAAAGCCTTGCTGAGGAAGCAGCAGCGAAGTGCGGTTCGCACCAAGCTGAAAACTTCTGCAAAAGCATAGCAGTCGCTGGGAAATCAGAGTTGGTTCTGTGGGCTGATTTTGTTGCTTGCCTTAGGCTAGTGTTCGCAGCACGATGGGAGAAACCCGCATAGAGCGAAAGCGTCATTGCCTGGGCATCCCCTCTGGGAGAGCACAGCATTCTATTGGAAATCAGAGTCGGGTCTGTGGGATGCTGCCTGCTGCTTGCCGGAGCTAGTTTCCACAGCATGGTGTAATAAACCCGCATGGAGCGAAATCCTCTTTGCCTGGGCATCCCCTCTGCCTGAGAGAGAAGCGCGGTGGCGCCTGTGGAAAGAGCCTTAAGGAAAGGGACACGTCTGTCACGGCAGAGCGAGGAAAGCCTGGCTGCTAAGGAGACACGAGGGGAAGATTAGGGCAGGGGAAAGGGCTCCACTCTGAGGAAGGAGTCTGGGCAGAAAGCATGCCTGTCCTGAGCCTTTGGGCTCAAGGAGACAGCAGCTCCTTGGCCACACATCCGTGGTGGAGACATGGGCTTGCCACCAGGCGCCTACCCTGAACTCGAGAAACAACACCCAGAAAGAACTGGCCATCAGATGCCGGCTTCCTCCAGGATGTGGAAGCTTGGAGGAGGCACGGGGTTTAAGGGGTAGGAGTGGGGACAGTCCCCCAAAGCTCCCTATTCAGTGCACGGGCGGTGTGCAGGGATCCTGTCACCTCTCCTTTCCTGTGGGGAAAGCACTGGCTTAGTCTGCGAGTCCGCCTGAGCGCCAGAGTAAAAGGCCAAGCGATGCCTACCCGGGAGATGTTTGTGTGCATAGAGTGCCATCCTAGGCTACGCACGCTACTGCACTTTTGTGGCTCTGTCTGCTTAGTTCGACCTGGCAGGGTGAACCCAGGACGTGAACATGGAGCCCGGGAAAGGAAGACAGAAGAGGCACCAGCTCTACCACAGCTCTTCTTCCCTGACGCAACTGAAGCCTTGCTGAGGAAGCAGCGGCGAAGTGCTGTTCGCTCCAAGGCAAAGCCTCTGCGAAAGCACAGCATTCGCTGAGAAATGTTCGGCGGGCTGCTGCTTGCCTGAGCCCAGTCTCCCAGTGGGAGAAATCGCGGTGGGAGAAACCCGCATACAGTGAAAGCCTCTTTGCCTGGGCATCTCCCCTGGGAAAGCACAGCATTCTTTGGGAAATCAGAGTTGGGTTCGGGATGCTGCTGCTTCTTGCCTGAGCTAGTCTCCGCAGCACGGTGGAAGACACCCGCATGGAGCGAAATACCCTTTGCCCAAGCATCCCCTCTGCCTGAGAGAGAAGCATGGTCGCACAAGTCTGTCACCGCGCTCCCCAGGAGGACGTGTGGGGAAGGCGCAGCACGCGGACCCCTGGGATGAGAAGGAGCCCTTGGTCTTGGGGTCGGGAAACGCTCTGGAAGCAGAATAGCCTGCCATTGCACGAACAGCAGGCCAGTGGCAAGACAAGTGTCACCCACTCCCTGTGCGGAGAGATCGAAGCCTGGCTGCTAAGGAGACATGAGGGGACGACTAGGGCAGGGCGCGTGCTCCACTCTGAGGAAGGAGTCTGGGGAGAGGGCAGGCTTGTCCTGTGCCTCTGGTCCCAAGGGGAGAACATCTCCTAGGCCACCTGTCCCAAGGGCAATCGGGCTTGCCCCCAGGTGCCATACCCGGAACTCGCAGAAACAACCCCATGGAGAAACGGGCAGTCAGATGCCGTCTTCCACCAAGATGTGGCAGTGTTGTGGGTGGCAGGGGGTGTGCCTGGTAAGGAGTGGAGACAGTCCCCCACAGTTCCCCATCCCAGAGCACGGGCCCTGTGCAGGGATCCTGTCGCCTCCTCTCTCCTGTGGTGAAGGCACTGGCCTAGACCCTGAGTCTGCCTGAGAGTCGGAGGAAAAGGCAAAGCCTTACCTACGCCAGGAGTTGGTAATGGGCAAAGAGTACCATGCTAGGCCACGCACGCTGCTGCAGGGTTGTGACTGTGTCTGCTTAGTTCGGCTTAGCAAGGTGAACCCCGGGCGCGAACTGGGAGCCCGGGAATACAAGGCCCAAGAGGCACCAGCTCTCCTGCGGCTCTTCATCCCTGCCGCGACAGAGCGAACGACGAAAGTCTTGCTGAGGAAGCAGCAGCGAAGTGCGGTTCGCGCTAAGCTGGCAACCTCTGCGAAAGCATAGCATTCGCTGGGAAATCAGAGATTGTTCTGTGGGCTGCTTTTGCTACTTGCCTTAGCCTAGTATTCGCAGCACGATGGGAGAAACCCGCATAGAGCGAAAGCCTCTTTGCCGGGGCATCCCCTATGGGAAAGCACAGCATCCTTGGGAAATCAGAGTCGGGTCTGTGGGATGCTACCTGCTGCTTGCCAGAGCTGGTCTCCAAAGCACGGTGTAATAAACCCGCATGGAGCGAAATCCTCTTTGCCTGGGCATCCCCTCTGCCTGAGAGAGAAGCGCGGGGGCGCCTGTGGAAAGAGCCTTAAGGAAAGGGACACGTCTGTCACGGCAGAGCGAGGAAAGCCTGGCTGCTAAGGAGACACGAGGGGAAGATTAGGGCAGGGGAAAGGGCTCCACTCTGAGGAAGGAGTCTGGGCAGAAAGCATGCCTGTCCTGTACCTCTGGTCCCAAGGGGACCGCATCACCTTGGCCCCCTGTCCCGTCGGCAGTCGGGCTTGCTCCCATGTGCCATACCCGGAACTCGCAGAAACAACCCCATGAGAAACGGGCAGTCAGATGCCGTCTTCCAACAAGATGTGGCAGTGTTGTGGGTGGCAGGGTTTGTGCCTGGTAAGGAGTGGAGACAGTCCCCCACAGTTACCCATCCAGAGCACGGGCCGTGTGCTGGGATCCTGTCGCCTCCTGTCTCCTGTGGTGAAGGCACTGGCCAAGACCCCGAGTCTGCCTGAGCGCTGGAGCAAAAGGCAAAGCCTTACCTACGCCAAGAGATGGTAATAAACATAGAGTGCCATGCGAGGCCATGCACGCTGCTGCAGGGTTGTGACTGTGTCTGCTTTGTTCGGCATAGCAAGGTGAACCCCGGGCGCGAAATAGGAGCACGGGAATGCAAGGCCCAAGAGGCACCAGCTCTCCCGCGGCTCTTCATCCCTGCCGCGACAGAGCGAACGACCAAAGCCTTGCTGAGGAAGCAGCAGCGAAGTGCGGTTCGCACCAAGCTGAAAACTTCTGCAAAAGGATAGCAGTCGCTGGGAAATCAGAGTTGGTTCTGTGGGCTGTTTTTGTTGCTTGCCTTAGGCTAGTGTTCGCAGCACGATGGGAGAAACCCGCATAGAGCGAAAGCCTCATTGCCTGGGCATCCCCTCTGGGAAAGCACAGCATTCTATTGGAAATCAGAGTCGGGTCTGTGGGATGCTGCCTGCTGCTTGCCGGAGCTAGTTTCCACAGCATGGTGTAATAAACCCGCATGGAGCGAAATCCTCTTTGCCTGGGCATCCCCTCTGCCTTAGAGAGAAGCGCGGGGGCGCCTGTGGAAAGAGCCTTAAGGAAAGGGACGCGTCTGTCACGGCAGAGCGAGGAAAGCCTGGCTGCTAAGGAGACACGAGGGGAAGATTAGGGCAGGGGAAAGGGCTCCACTCTGAGGAAGGAGTCTGGGCAGAAAGCATGCCTGTCCTGAGCCTTTGGGCTCAAGGAGACAGCAGGTGGAGACATGGGCTTGCCACCAGGCGCCTACCCTGAACTCGAGAAACAACTCCCAGAAAGAACTGGCCATCAGATGCCGGCTTCCTCCAGGATGTGGAAGCTTGGAGGAGGCACGGGGTTTAAGGGGTAGGAGTGGGGACAGTCCCCCAAAGCTCCCTATTCAGTGCACGGGCGGTGTGCAGGGATCCTGTCACCTCTCCTTTCCTGTGGGGAAAGCACTGGCTTAGTCTGCGAGTCCGCCTGAGCGCCAGAGTAAAAGGCCAAGCGATGCCTACCCGGGAGATGTTTGTGTGCATAGAGTGCCATCCTAGGCTACGCACGCTACTGCACTTTTGTGGCTCTGTCTGCTTAGTTCGACCTGGCAGGGTGAACCCAGGACGTGAACATGGAGCCCGGGAAAGGAAGACAGAAGAGGCACCAGCTCTACCACAGCTCTTCTTCCCTGACGCAACTGAAGCCTTGCTGATGAAGCAGCGGCGAAGTGCTGTTCGCTCCAAGGCAAAGCCTCTGCGAAAGCACAGCATTCGCTTAGAAATGTTCGGCGGGCTGCTGCTTGCCTGAGCCCAGTCTCCCAGTGGGAGAAATCGCGGTGGGAGAAACCCGCATACAGTGAAAGCCTCTTTGCCTGGGCATCTCCCCTGGGAAAGCACAGCATTCTTTGGGAAATCAGAGTTGGGTTCGGGATGCTGCTGCTTCTTGCCTGAGCTAGTCTCCGCAGCACGGTGGAAGACACCCGCATGGAGCGAAATACCCTTTGCCCAAGCATCCCCTCTGCCTGAGAGAGAAGCATGGTCGCACAAGTCTGTCACCGCGCTCCCCAGGAGGAAGTGTGGGGAAGGCGCAGCACGCCGCCCCCTGGGATGAGAAGGAGCCCTTGGCCTTGGGGTCGGGAAACGCTCCGGAAGCAGAATAGCCTGCCATTGCACGAACAGCAGGCCAGTGGCAAGACAAGTGTCACCCACTCCCTGTGCGGAGAGATCGAAGCCTGGCTGCTAAGGAGACATGAGGGGACGACTAGGGCAGGGCGCGTGCTCCACTCTGAGGAAGGAGTCTGGGGAGAGGGCAGGCTTGTCCTGTGCCTCTGGTCCCAAGGGGAGAACATCTCCTAGGCCACCTGTCCCAAGGGCAATCGGGCTTGCCCCCAGGTGCCATACCCGGAACTCGCAGAAACAACCCCATGGAGAAACGGGCAGTCAGATGCCGTCTTCCACCAAGATGTGGCAGTGTTGTGGGTGGCAGGGGGTGTGCCTGGTAAGGAGTGGAGACAGTCCCCCACAGTTCCCCATCCCAGAGCACGGGCCCTGTGCAGGGATCCTGTCGCCTCCTCTCTCCTGTGGTGAAGGCACTGGCCTAGACCCTGAGTCTGCCTGAGAGTCGGAGGAAAAGGCAAAGCCTTACCTACGCCAGGAGTTGGTAATGGGCAAAGAGTACCATGCTAGGCCACGCACGCTGCTGCAGGGTTGTGACTGTGTCTGCTTAGTTCGGCTTAGCAAGGTGAACCCCGGGCGCGAACTGGGAGCCCGGGAATACAAGGCCCAAGAGGCACCAGCTCTCCTGCGGCTCTTCATCCCTGCCGCGACAGAGCGAACGACGAAAGTCTTGCTGAGGAAGCAGCAGCGAAGTGCGGTTCGCGCTAAGCTGGCAACCTCTGCGAAAGCATAGCATTCGCTGGGAAATCAGAGATTGTTCTGTGGGCTGCTTTTGCTACTTGCCTTAGCCTAGTATTCGCAGCACGATGGGAGAAACCCGCATAGAGCGAAAGCCTCTTTGCCGGGGCATCCCCTATGGGAAAGCACAGCATCCTTGGGAAATCAGAGTCGGGTCTGTGGGATGCTACCTGCTGCTTGCCAGAGCTGGTCTCCAAAGCACGGTGTAATAAACCCGCATGGAGCGAAATCCTCTTTGCCTGGGCCAACCCTCTGCCTGAGAGAGAAGCGCGGGGGCTCCTGTGGAAAGAGAATTAAGGAAAGGGACACGTCTGTCACGGCAGAGCGACAGAAGCCTGCCTGCTAAGGAGACACGAGGGGAATATTAGGGCAGGGGAAAGGGCTCCACTCTGAGGAAGTTGTCTTGGCAGATGGCAGGCCTGGCCTGTGCCTCTGGTCCCAAGGGGACCGCATCACCTTGGCCACCTGTCCCGTCGGCAGTCGGGATTGCTCCCAGGTGCCATACCTGGAACTCGCAGAAACAACCCCATGGAGAAACGGGCAGTCAGATGCCGTCTTCCAACAAGATGTGGCAGTGTTGTGGGTGGCAGGGTTTGTGCCTGGTAAGGAGTGGAGACAGTCCCCCACAGTTCCCCATCCCAGTGCACGGACCGTGTGCAGGGATCCTGTCGCCTCCTCTCTCCTGTGGTGAAGGCACTGGCCTAGACCCCGAGTATGCCTGAGCGCTGGAGCAAAAGGCAAAGCCTTACCTACGCCAAGAGATGGTAATAGACATAGAGTGCCATGCAAGGCCACGCACGCTGCTGCAGTGTTGTGACTGTGTCTGCTTTGTTCGGCATAGCAAGGTGAACCCAGGGCGCGAAATAGGAGCCCGGGAATGCAAGGCCCAAGAGGCACCAGCTCTCCCGCGGCTCTTCATCCCTGCCGCGACAGAGCGAACGACCAAAGCCTTGCTGAGGAAGCAGCAGCGAAGTGCGGTTCGCACCAAGCTGAAAACTTCTGCAAAAGCATAGCAGTCGCTGGGAAATCAGAGTTGGTTCTGTGGGCTGATTTTGTTGCTTGCCTTAGGCTAGTGTTCGCAGCACGATGGGAGAAACCCGCATAGAGCGAAAGCGTCATTGCCTGGGCATCCCCTCTGGGAGAGCACAGCATTCTATTGGAAATCAGAGTCGGGTCTGTGGGATGCTGCCTGCTGCTTGCCGGAGCTAGTTTCCACAGCATGGTGTAATAAACCCGCATGGAGCGAAATCCTCTTTGCCTGGGCATCCCCTCTGCCTGAGAGAGAAGCGCGGTGGCGCCTGTGGAAAGAGCCTTAAGGAAAGGGACACGTCTGTCACGGCAGAGCGAGGAAAGCCTGGCTGCTAAGGAGACACGAGGGGAAGATTAGGGCAGGGGAAAGGGCTCCACTCTGAGGAAGGAGTCTGGGCAGAAAGCATGCCTGTCCTGAGCCTTTGGGCTCAAGGAGACAGCAGCTCCTTGGCCACACATCCGTGGTGGAGACATGGGCTTGCCACCAGGCGCCTACCCTGAACTCGAGAAACAACACCCAGAAAGAACTGGCCATCAGATGCCGGCTTCCTCCAGGATGTGGAAGCTTGGAGGAGGCACGGGGTTTAAGGGGTAGGAGTGGGGACAGTCCCCCAAAGCTCCCTATTCAGTGCACGGGCGGTGTGCAGGGATCCTGTCACCTCTCCTTTCCTGTGGGGAAAGCACTGGCTTAGTCTGCGAGTCCGCCTGAGCGCCAGAGTAAAAGGCCAAGCGATGCCTACCCGGGAGATGTTTGTGTGCATAGAGTGCCATCCTAGGCTACGCACGCTACTGCACTTTTGTGGCTCTGTCTGCTTAGTTCGACCTGGCAGGGTGAACCCAGGACGTGAACATGGAGCCCGGGAAAGGAAGACAGAAGAGGCACCAGCTCTACCACAGCTCTTCTTCCCTGACGCAACTGAAGCCTTGCTGAGGAAGCAGCGGCGAAGTGCTGTTCGCTCCAAGGCAAAGCCTCTGCGAAAGCACAGCATTCGCTGAGAAATGTTCGGCGGGCTGCTGCTTGCCTGAGCCCAGTCTCCCAGTGGGAGAAATCGCGGTGGGAGAAACCCGCATACAGTGAAAGCCTCTTTGCCTGGGCATCTCCCCTGGGAAAGCACAGCATTCTTTGGGAAATCAGAGTTGGGTTCGGGATGCTGCTGCTTCTTGCCTGAGCTAGTCTCCGCAGCACGGTGGAAGACACCCGCATGGAGCGAAATACCCTTTGCCCAAGCATCCCCTCTGCCTGAGAGAGAAGCATGGTCGCACAAGTCTGTCACCGCGCTCCCCAGGAGGAAGTGTGGGGAAGGCGCAGCACGCCGCCCCCTGGGATGAGAAGGAGCCCTTGGCCTTGGGGTCGGGAAACGCTCCGGAAGCAGAATAGCCTGCCATTGCACGAACAGCAGGCCAGTGGCAAGACAAGTGTCACCCACTCCCTGTGCGGAGAGATCGAAGCCTGGCTGCTAAGGAGACATGAGGGGACGACTAGGGCAGGGCGCGTGCTCCACTCTGAGGAAGGAGTCTGGGGAGAGGGCAGGCTTGTCCTGTGCCTCTGGTCCCAAGGGGAGAACATCTCCTAGGCCACCTGTCCCAAGGGCAATCGGGCTTGCCCCCAGGTGCCATACCCGGAACTCGCAGAAACAACCCCATGGAGAAACGGGCAGTCAGATGCCGTCTTCCACCAAGATGTGGCAGTGTTGTGGGTGGCAGGGGGTGTGCCTGGTAAGGAGTGGAGACAGTCCCCCACAGTTCCCCATCCCAGAGCACGGGCCCTGTGCAGGGATCCTGTCGCCTCCTCTCTCCTGTGGTGAAGGCACTGGCCTAGACCCTGAGTCTGCCTGAGAGTCGGAGGAAAAGGCAAAGCCTTACCTACGCCAGGAGTTGGTAATGGGCAAAGAGTACCATGCTAGGCCACGCACGCTGCTGCAGGGTTGTGACTGTGTCTGCTTAGTTCGGCTTAGCAAGGTGAACCCCGGGCGCGAACTGGGAGCCCGGGAATACAAGGCCCAAGAGGCACCAGCTCTCCTGCGGCTCTTCATCCCTGCCGCGACAGAGCGAACGACGAAAGTCTTGCTGAGGAAGCAGCAGCGAAGTGCGGTTCGCGCTAAGCTGGCAACCTCTGCGAAAGCATAGCATTCGCTGGGAAATCAGAGATTGTTCTGTGGGCTGCTTTTGCTACTTGCCTTAGCCTAGTATTCGCAGCACGATGGGAGAAACCCGCATAGAGCGAAAGCCTCTTTGCCGGGGCATCCCCTATGGGAAAGCACAGCATCCTTGGGAAATCAGAGTCGGGTCTGTGGGATGCTACCTGCTGCTTGCCAGAGCTGGTCTCCAAAGCACGGTGTAATAAACCCGCATGGAGCGAAATCCTCTTTGCCTGGGCCAACCCTCTGCCTGAGAGAGAAGCGCGGGGGCTCCTGTGGAAAGAGAATTAAGGAAAGGGACACGTCTGTCACGGCAGAGCGACAGAAGCCTGCCTGCTAAGGAGACACGAGGGGAATATTAGGGCAGGGGAAAGGGCTCCACTCTGAGGAAGTTGTCTTGGCAGATGGCAGGCCTGGCCTGTGCCTCTGGTCCCAAGGGGACCGCATCACCTTGGCCACCTGTCCCGTCGGCAGTCGGGATTGCTCCCAGGTGCCATACCTGGAACTCGCAGAAACAACCCCATGGAGAAACGGGCAGTCAGATGCCGTCTTCCAACAAGATGTGGCAGTGTTGTGGGTGGCAGGGTTTGTGCCTGGTAAGGAGTGGAGACAGTCCCCCACAGTTCCCCATCCCAGTGCACGGACCGTGTGCAGGGATCCTGTCGCCTCCTCTCTCCTGTGGTGAAGGCACTGGCCTAGACCCCGAGTATGCCTGAGCGCTGGAGCAAAAGGCAAAGCCTTACCTACGCCAAGAGATGGTAATAGACATAGAGTGCCATGCAAGGCCACGCACGCTGCTGCAGTGTTGTGACTGTGTCTGCTTTGTTCGGCATAGCAAGGTGAACCCAGGGCGCGAAATAGGAGCCCGGGAATGCAAGGCCCAAGAGGCACCAGCTCTCCCGCGGCTCTTCATCCCTGCCGCGACAGAGCGAACGACCAAAGCCTTGCTGAGGAAGCAGCAGCGAAGTGCGGTTCGCACCAAGCTGAAAACTTCTGCAAAAGCATAGCAGTCGCTGGGAAATCAGAGTTGGTTCTGTGGGCTGATTTTGTTGCTTGCCTTAGGCTAGTGTTCGCAGCACGATGGGAGAAACCCGCATAGAGCGAAAGCGTCATTGCCTGGGCATCCCCTCTGGGAGAGCACAGCATTCTATTGGAAATCAGAGTCGGGTCTGTGGGATGCTGCCTGCTGCTTGCCGGAGCTAGTTTCCACAGCATGGTGTAATAAACCCGCATGGAGCGAAATCCTCTTTGCCTGGGCATCCCCTCTGCCTGAGAGAGAAGCGCGGTGGCGCCTGTGGAAAGAGCCTTAAGGAAAGGGACACGTCTGTCACGGCAGAGCGAGGAAAGCCTGGCTGCTAAGGAGACACGAGGGGAAGATTAGGGCAGGGGAAAGGGCTCCACTCTGAGGAAGGAGTCTGGGCAGAAAGCATGCCTGTCCTGAGCCTTTGGGCTCAAGGAGACAGCAGCTCCTTGGCCACACATCCGTGGTGGAGACATGGGCTTGCCACCAGGCGCCTACCCTGAACTCGAGAAACAACACCCAGAAAGAACTGGCCATCAGATGCCGGCTTCCTCCAGGATGTGGAAGCTTGGAGGAGGCACGGGGTTTAAGGGGTAGGAGTGGGGACAGTCCCCCAAAGCTCCCTATTCAGTGCACGGGCGGTGTGCAGGGATCCTGTCACCTCTCCTTTCCTGTGGGGAAAGCACTGGCTTAGTCTGCGAGTCCGCCTGAGCGCCAGAGTAAAAGGCCAAGCGATGCCTACCCGGGAGATGTTTGTGTGCATAGAGTGCCATCCTAGGCTACGCACGCTACTGCACTTTTGTGGCTCTGTCTGCTTAGTTCGACCTGGCAGGGTGAACCCAGGACGTGAACATGGAGCCCGGGAAAGGAAGACAGAAGAGGCACCAGCTCTACCACAGCTCTTCTTCCCTGACGCAACTGAAGCCTTGCTGAGGAAGCAGCGGCGAAGTGCTGTTCGCTCCAAGGCAAAGCCTCTGCGAAAGCACAGCATTCGCTTAGAAATGTTCGGCGGGCTGCTGCTTGCCTGAGCCCAGTCTCCCAGTGGGAGAAATCGCGGTGGGAGAAACCCGCATACAGTGAAAGCCTCTTTGCCTGGGCATCTCCCCTGGGAAAGCACAGCATTCTTTGGGAAATCAGAGTTGGGTTCGGGATGCTGCTGCTTCTTGCCTGAGCTAGTCTCCGCAGCACGGTGGAAGACACCCGCATGGAGCGAAATACCCTTTGCCCAAGCATCCCCTCTGCCTGAGAGAGAAGCATGGTCGCACAAGTCTGTCACCGCGCTCCCCAGGAGGACGTGTGGGGAAGGCGCAGCACGCGGACCCCTGGGATGAGAAGGAGCCCTTGGTCTTGGGGTCGGGAAACGCTCCGGAAGCAGAATAGCCTGCCATTGCACGAACAGCAGGCCAGTGGCAAGACAAGTGTCACCCACTCCCTGTGCGGAGAGATCGAAGCCTGGCTGCTAAGGAGACATGAGGGGACGACTAGGGCAGGGCGCGTGCTCCACTCTGAGGAAGGAGTCTGGGGAGAGGGCAGGCTTGTCCTGTGCCTCTGGTCCCAAGGGGAGAACATCTCCTAGGCCACCTGTCCCAAGGGCAATCGGGCTTGCCCCCAGGTGCCATACCCGGAACTCGCAGAAACAACCCCATGGAGAAACGGGCAGTCAGATGCCGTCTTCCACCAAGATGTGGCAGTGTTGTGGGTGGCAGGGGGTGTGCCTGGTAAGGAGTGGAGACAGTCCCCCACAGTTCCCCATCCCAGAGCACGGGCCCTGTGCAGGGATCCTGTCGCCTCCTCTCTCCTGTGGTGAAGGCACTGGCCTAGACCCTGAGTCTGCCTGAGAGTCGGAGGAAAAGGCAAAGCCTTACCTACGCCAGGAGTTGGTAATGGGCAAAGAGTACCATGCTAGGCCACGCACGCTGCTGCAGGGTTGTGACTGTGTCTGCTTAGTTCGGCTTAGCAAGGTGAACCCCGGGCGCGAACTGGGAGCCCGGGAATACAAGGCCCAAGAGGCACCAGCTCTCCTGCGGCTCTTCATCCCTGCCGCGACAGAGCGAACGACGAAAGTCTTGCTGAGGAAGCAGCAGCGAAGTGCGGTTCGCGCCAAGCTGGCAACCTCTGCGAAAGCATAGCATTCGCTGGGAAATCAGAGATTGTTCTGTGGGCTGCTTTTGCTACTTGCCTTAGCCTAGTATTCGCAGCACGATGGGAGAAACCCGCATAGAGCGAAAGCCTCTTTGCCGGGGCATCCCCTATGGGAAAGCACAGCATCCTTGGGAAATCAGAGTCGGGTCTGTGGGATGCTACCTGCTGCTTGCCAGAGCTGGTCTCCAAAGCACGGTGTAATAAACCCGCATGGAGCGAAATCCTCTTTGCCTGGGCCAACCCTCTGCCTGAGAGAAGGGCGGGGGCTCCTGTGGAAAGAGAATTAAGGAAAGGGACACGTCTGTCACGGCAGAGCGACAGAAGCCTGCCTGCTAAGGAGACACGAGGGGAATATTAGGGCAGGGGAAAGGGCTCCACTCTGAGGAAGTTGTCTTGGCAGATGGCAGGCCTGGCCTGTGCCTCTGGTCCCAAGGGGACCGCATCACCTTGGCCACCTGTCCCCTCGGCAGTCGGGATTGCTCCCAGGTGCCATACCCGGAACTCACAGAAACAACCCCATGGAGAAACGGGCAGTCAGATGCCGTCTTCCAACAAGATGTGGCAGTGTTGTGGGTGGCAGGGTTTGTGCCTGGTAAGGAGTGGAGACAGTCCCCCACAGTTCCCCATCCCAGTGCACGGACCGTGTGCAGGGATCCTGTCGCCTCCTCTCTCCTGTGGTGAAGGCACTGGCCTAGACCCCGAGTATGCCTGAGCGCTGGAGCAAAAGGCAAAGCCTTACCTACGCCAAGAGATGGTAATAGACATAGAGTGCCATGCAAGGCCACGCACGCTGCTGCAGTGTTGTGACTGTGTCTGCTTTGTTCGGCATAGCAAGGTGAACCCAGGGCGCGAAATAGGAGCCCGGGAATGCAAGGCCCAAGAGGCACCAGCTCTCCCGCGGCTCTTCATCCCTGCCGCGACAGAGCGAACGACCAAAGCCTTGCTGAGGAAGCAGCAGCGAAGTGCGGTTCGCACCAAGCTGAAAACTTCTGCAAAAGCATAGCAGTCGCTGGGAAATCAGAGTTGGTTCTGTGGGCTGATTTTGTTGCTTGCCTTAGGCTAGTGTTCGCAGCACGATGGGAGAAACCCGCATAGAGCGAAAGCGTCATTGCCTGGGCATCCCCTCTGGGAGAGCACAGCATTCTATTGGAAATCAGAGTCGGGTCTGTGGGATGCTGCCTGCTGCTTGCCGGAGCTAGTTTCCACAGCATGGTGTAATAAACCCGCATGGAGCGAAATCCTCTTTGCCTGGGCATCCCCTCTGCCTGAGAGAGAAGCGCGGTGGCGCCTGTGGAAAGAGCCTTAAGGAAAGGGACACGTCTGTCACGGCAGAGCGAGGAAAGCCTGGCTGCTAAGGAGACACGAGGGGAAGATTAGGGCAGGGGAAAGGGCTCCACTCTGAGGAAGGAGTCTGGGCAGAAAGCATGCCTGTCCTGAGCCTTTGGGCTCAAGGAGACAGCAGCTCCTTGGCCACACATCCGTGGTG
Organism: Mustela nivalis; assembly: GCF_964662115.1. Classification (NCBI taxonomy): domain Eukaryota; kingdom Metazoa; phylum Chordata; class Mammalia; order Carnivora; family Mustelidae; genus Mustela; species Mustela nivalis. Next base: position 28,909 of record NW_028135407.1, read on the forward strand.
GAGACATGGGCTTGCCACCAGGCGCCTACCCTGAACTCGAGAAACAACACCCAGAAAGAACTGGCCATCAGATGCCGGCTTCCTCCAGGATGTGGAAGCTTGGAGGAGGCACGGGGTTTAAGGGGTAGGAGTGGGGACAGTCCCCCAAAGCTCCCTATTCAGTGCACGGGCGGTGTGCAGGGATCCTGTCACCTCTCCTTTCCTGTGGGGAAAGCACTGGCTTAGTCTGCGAGTCCGCCTGAGCGCCAGAGTAAAAGGCCAAGCGATGCCTACCCGGGAGATGTTTGTGTGCATAGAGTGCCATCCTAGGCTACGCACGCTACTGCACTTTTGTGGCTCTGTCTGCTTAGTTCGACCTGGCAGGGTGAACCCAGGACGTGAACATGGAGCCCGGGAAAGGAAGACAGAAGAGGCACCAGCTCTACCACAGCTCTTCTTCCCTGACGCAACTGAAGCCTTGCTGAGGAAGCAGCGGCGAAGTGCTGTTCGCTCCAAGGCAAAGCCTCTGCGAAAGCACAGCATTCGCTTAGAAATGTTCGGCGGGCTGCTGCTTGCCTGAGCCCAGTCTCCCAGTGGGAGAAATCGCGGTGGGAGAAACCCGCATACAGTGAAAGCCTCTTTGCCTGGGCATCTCCCCTGGGAAAGCACAGCATTCTTTGGGAAATCAGAGTTGGGTTCGGGATGCTGCTGCTTCTTGCCTGAGCTAGTCTCCGCAGCACGGTGGAAGACACCCGCATGGAGCGAAATACCCTTTGCCCAAGCATCCCCTCTGCCTGAGAGAGAAGCATGGTCGCACAAGTCTGTCACCGCGCTCCCCAGGAGGACGTGTGGGGAAGGCGCAGCACGCGGACCCCTGGGATGAGAAGGAGCCCTTGGTCTTGGGGTCGGGAAACGCTCCGGAAGCAGAATAGCCTGCCATTGCACGAACAGCAGGCCAGTGGCAAGACAAGTGTCACCCACTCCCTGTGCGGAGAGATCGAAGCCTGGCTGCTAAGGAGACATGAGGGGACGACTAGGGCAGGGCGCGTGCTCCACTCTGAGGAAGGAGTCTGGGGAGAGGGCAGGCTTGTCCTGTGCCTCTGGTCCCAAGGGGAGAACATCTCCTAGGCCACCTGTCCCAAGGGCAATCGGGCTTGCCCCCAGGTGCCATACCCGGAACTCGCAGAAACAACCCCATGGAGAAACGGGCAGTCAGATGCCGTCTTCCACCAAGATGTGGCAGTGTTGTGGGTGGCAGGGGGTGTGCCTGGTAAGGAGTGGAGACAGTCCCCCACAGTTCCCCATCCCAGAGCACGGGCCCTGTGCAGGGATCCTGTCGCCTCCTCTCTCCTGTGGTGAAGGCACTGGCCTAGACCCTGAGTCTGCCTGAGAGTCGGAGGAAAAGGCAAAGCCTTACCTACGCCAGGAGTTGGTAATGGGCAAAGAGTACCATGCTAGGCCACGCACGCTGCTGCAGGGTTGTGACTGTGTCTGCTTAGTTCGGCTTAGCAAGGTGAACCCCGGGCGCGAACTGGGAGCCCGGGAATACAAGGCCCAAGAGGCACCAGCTCTCCTGCGGCTCTTCATCCCTGCCGCGACAGAGCGAACGACGAAAGTCTTGCTGAGGAAGCAGCAGCGAAGTGCGGTTCGCGCCAAGCTGGCAACCTCTGCGAAAGCATAGCATTCGCTGGGAAATCAGAGATTGTTCTGTGGGCTGCTTTTGCTACTTGCCTTAGCCTAGTATTCGCAGCACGATGGGAGAAACCCGCATAGAGCGAAAGCCTCTTTGCCGGGGCATCCCCTATGGGAAAGCACAGCATCCTTGGGAAATCAGAGTCGGGTCTGTGGGATGCTACCTGCTGCTTGCCAGAGCTGGTCTCCAAAGCACGGTGTAATAAACCCGCATGGAGCGAAATCCTCTTTGCCTGGGCATACCCTCTGCCTGAGAGAAGGGCGGGGGCTCCTTGGAAAGAGAATTAAGGAAAGGGACACGTCTGTCACGGCAGAGCGACAGAAGCCTGCCTGCTAAGGAGACATGAGGGGACGACTAGGGCAGGGGCGAAATCTCCACTCTGAGGGAGGTGTCTGGGCAGATGGCAGGCCTGGCCTGTGCCTCTGGTCCCAAGGGGACCGCATCACCTTGGCCACCTGTCCCCTCGGCAGTCGGGATTGCTCCCAGGTGCCATACCCGGAACTCACAGAAACAACCCCATGGAGAAACGGGCAGTCAGATGCCGTCTTCCAACAAGATGTGGCAGTGTTGTGGGTGGCAGGGTTTGTGCCTGGTAAGGAGTGGAGACAGTCCCCCACAGTTCCCCATCCCAGTGCACGGGCCGTGTGCAGGGATCCTGTCGTCTCCTCTCTCCTGTGGTGAAGGCACTGGCCTAGACCCCGAGTATGCCTGAGCGCTGGAGCAAAAGGCAAAGCCTTACCTACGCCAAGAGATGGTAATAGACATAGAGTGCCATGCAAGGCCACGCACGCTGCTGCAGTGTTGTGACTGTGTCTGCTTTGTTTGGCATAGCAAGGTGAACCCAGGGCGCGAAATAGGAGCCCGGGAATGCAAGGCCCAAGAGGCACCAGCTCTCCCGCGGCTCTTCATCCCTGCCGCGACAGAGCGAACGACCAAAGCCTTGCTGAGGAAGCAGCAGCGAAGTGCGGTTCGCACCAAGCTGAAAACTTCTGCAAAAGCATAGCAGTCGCTGGGAAATCAGAGTTGGTTCTGTGGGCTGATTTTGTTGCTTGCCTTAGGCTAGTGTTCGCAGCACGATGGGAGAAACCCGCATAGAGCGAAAGCGTCATTGCCTGGGCATCCCCTCTGGGAGAGCACAGCATTCTATTGGAAATCAGAGTCGGGTCTGTGGGATGCTGCCTGCTGCTTGCCGGAGCTAGTTTCCACAGCATGGTGTAATAAACCCGCATGGAGCGAAATCCTCTTTGCCTGGGCATCCCCTCTGCCTGAGAGAGAAGCGCGGTGGCGCCTGTGGAAAGAGCCTTAAGGAAAGGGACACGTCTGTCACGGCAGAGCGAGGAAAGCCTGGCTGCTAAGGAGACACGAGGGGAAGATTAGGGCAGGGGAAAGGGCTCCACTCTGAGGAAGGAGTCTGGGCAGAAAGCATGCCTGTCCTGAGCCTTTGGGCTCAAGGAGACAGCAGCTCCTTGGCCACACATCCGTGGTGGAGACATGGGCTTGCCACCAGGCGCCTACCCTGAACTCGAGAAACAACACCCAGAAAGAACTGGCCATCAGATGCCGGCTTCCTCCAGGATGTGGAAGCTTGGAGGAGGCACGGGGTTTAAGGGGTAGGAGTGGGGACAGTCCCCCAAAGCTCCCTATTCAGTGCACGGGCGGTGTGCAGGGATCCTGTCACCTCTCCTTTCCTGTGGGGAAAGCACTGGCTTAGTCTGCGAGTCTGCCTAAGCGCCAGAGTAAAAGGCCAAGCGATGCCTACCCGGGAGATGTTTGTGTGCATAGAGTGCCATCCTAGGCTACGCACGCTACTGCACTTTTGTGGCTCTGTCTGCTTAGTTCGACCTGGCAGGGTGAACCCAGGACGTGAACATGGAGCCCGGGAAAGGAAGACAGAAGAGGCACCAGCTCTACCACAGCTCTTCTTCCCTGACGCAACTGAAGCCTTGCTGAGGAAGCAGCGGTGAAGTGCTGTTCGCTCCAAGGCAAAGCCTCTGCGAAAGCACAGCATTCGCTTAGAAATGTTCGGCGGGCTGCTGCTTGCCTGAGCCCAGTCTCCCAGTGGGAGAAATCGCGGTGGGAGAAACCCGCATACAGTGAAAGCCTCTTTGCCTGGGCATCTCCCCTGGGAAAGCACAGCATTCTTTGGGAAATCAGAGTTGGGTTCGGGATGCTGCTGCTTCTTGCCTGAGCTAGTCTCCGCAGCACGGTGGAAGACACCCGCATGGAGCGAAATACCCTTTGCCCAAGCATCCCCTCTGCCTGAGAGAGAAGCATGGTCGCACAAGTCTGTCACCGCGCTCCCCAGGAGGACGTGTGGGGAAGGCACAGCACGCGGACCCCTGGGATGAGAAGGAGCCCTTGGTCTCGGGGTCGGGAAACGCTCCGGAAGCAGAATAGCCTGCCGTTGCACGAACAGCAGGCCAGTGGCAAGACAAGTGTCACCCACTCCCTGTGCGGAGAGATCGAAGCCTGGCTGCTAAGGAGACATGAGGGGACGACTAGGGCAGGGTGCGTGCTCCACTCTGAGGAAGGAGTCTGGGGAGAGGGCAGGCTTGTCCTGTGCCTCTGGTCCCAAGGGGAGAACATCTCCTAGGCCACCTGTCCCAAGGGCAATCGGGCTTGCCCCCAGGTGCCATACCCGGAACTCGCAGAAACAACCCCATGGAGAAACGGGCAGTCAGATGCCGTCTTCCACCAAGATGTGGCAGTGTTGTGGGTGGCAGGGGGTGTGCCTGGTAAGGAGTGGAGACAGTCCCCCACAGTTCCCCATCCCAGAGCACGGGCCCTGTGCAGGGATCCTGTCGCCTCCTCTCTCCTGTGGTGAAGGCACTGGCCTAGACCCTGAGTCTGCCTGAGAGTCGGAGGAAAAGGCAAAGCCTTACCTACGCCAGGAGTTGGTAATGGGCAAAGAGTACCATGCTAGGCCACGCACGCTGCTGCAGGGTTGTGACTGTGTCTGCTTAGTTCGGCTTAGCAAGGTGAACCCCGGGCGCGAACTGGGAGCCCGGGAATACAAGGCCCAAGAGGCACTAGCTCTCCTGCGGCTCTTCATCCCTGCCGCGACAGAGCGAACGACGAAAGTCTTGCTGAGGAAGCAGCAGCGAAGTGCGGTTCGCGCCAAGCTGGCAACCTCTGCGAAAGCATAGCATTCGCTGGGAAATCAGAGATTGTTCTGTGGGCTGCTTTTGCTACTTGCCTTAGCCTAGTATTCGCAGCACGATGGGAGAAACCCGCATAGAGCGAAAGCCTCTTTGCCGGGGCATCCCCTATGGGAAAGCACAGCATCCTTCGGAAATCAGAGTCGGGTCTGTGGGATGCTACCTGCTGCTTGCCAGAGCTGGTCTCCAAAGCACGGTGTAATAAACCCGCATGGAGCGAAATCCTCTTTGCCTGGGCATACCCTCTGCCTGAGAGAGAAGCGCGGGGGCTCCTGTGGAAAGAGCCTTAAGGAAAGGGACACGTCTGTCACGGCAGAGCGACAGAAGCCTGCCTGCTGAGGAGACACGAGGGGAAGATTAGGGCAGGGGAAAGGGCTCCACTCTGAGGAAGTTGTCTTGGCAGATGGCAGGCCTGGCCTGTGCCTCTGGTCCCAAGGGGACCGCATCACCTTGGCCACCTGTCCCGTCGGCAGTCGGGATTGCTCCCAGGTGCCATACCCGGAACTCGCAGAAACAACCCCATGGAGAAACGGGCAGTCAGATGCCGTCTTCCAACAAGATGTGGCAGTGTTGTGGGTGGCAGGGTTTGTGCCTGGTAAGGAGTGGAGACAGTCCCCCACAGTTCCCCATCCCAGTGCACGGGCCGTGTGCAGGGATCCTGTCGCCTCCTCTCTCCTGTGGTGAAGGCACTGGCCTAGACCCCGAGTATGCCTGAGCGCTGGAGCAAAAGGCAAAGCCTTACCTACGCCAAGAGATGGTAATAGACATAGAGTGCCATGCAAGGCCACGCACGCTGCTGCAGTGTTGTGACTGTGTCTGCTTTGTTCGGCATAGCAAGGTGAACCCAGGGCGCGAAATAGGAGCCCGGGAATGCAAGGCCCAAGAGGCACCAGCTCTCCCGCGGCTCTTCATCCCTGCCGCGACAGAGCGAACGACCAAAGCCTTGCTGAGGAAGCAGCAGCGAAGTGCGGTTCGCACCAAGCTGAAAACTTCTGCAAAAGCATAGCAGTCGCTGGGAAATCAGAGTTGGTTCTGTGGGCTGATTTTGTTGCTTGCCTTAGGCTAGTGTTCGCAGCACGATGGGAGAAACCCGCATAGAGCGAAAGCGTCATTGCCTGGGCATCCCCTCTGGGAGAGCACAGCATTCTATTGGAAATCAGAGTCGGGTCTGTGGGATGCTGCCTGCTGCTTGCCGGAGCTAGTTTCCACAGCATGGTGTAATAAACCCGCATGGAGCGAAATCCTCTTTGCCTGGGCATCCCCTCTGCCTGAGAGAGAAGCGCGGTGGCGCCTGTGGAAAGAGCCTTAAGGAAAGGGACACGTCTGTCACGGCAGAGCGAGGAAAGCCTGGCTGCTAAGGAGACACGAGGGGAAGATTAGGGCAGGGGAAAGGGCTCCACTCTGAGGAAGGAGTCTGGGCAGAAAGCATGCCTGTCCTGAGCCTTTGGGCTCAAGGAGACAGCAGCTCCTTGGCCACACATCCGTGGTGGAGACATGGGCTTGCCACCAGGCGCCTACCCTGAACTCGAGAAACAACACCCAGAAAGAACTGGCCATCAGATGCCGGCTTCCTCCAGGATGTGGAAGCTTGGAGGAGGCACGGGGTTTAAGGGGTAGGAGTGGGGACAGTCCCCCAAAGCTCCCTATTCAGTGCACGGGCGGTGTGCAGGGATCCTGTCACCTCTCCTTTCCTGTGGGGAAAGCACTGGCTTAGTCTGCGAGTCCGCCTGAGCGCCAGAGTAAAAGGCCAAGCGATGCCTACCCGGGAGATGTTTGTGTGCATAGAGTGCCATCCTAGGCTACGCACGCTACTGCACTTTTGTGGCTCTGTCTGCTTAGTTCGACCTGGCAGGGTGAACCCAGGACGTGAACATGGAGCCCGGGAAAGGAAGACAGAAGAGGCACCAGCTCTACCACAGCTCTTCTTCCCTGACGCAACTGAAGCCTTGCTGAGGAAGCAGCGGCGAAGTGCTGTTCGCTCCAAGGCAAAGCCTCTGCGAAAGCACAGCATTCGCTTAGAAATGTTCGGCGGGCTGCTGCTTGCCTGAGCCCAGTCTCCCAGTGGGAGAAATCGCGGTGGGAGAAACCCGCATACAGTGAAAGCCTCTTTGCCTGGGCATCTCCCCTGGGAAAGCACAGCATTCTTTGGGAAATCAGAGTTGGGTTCGGGATGCTGCTGCTTCTTGCCTGAGCTAGTCTCCGCAGCACGGTGGAAGACACCCGCATGGAGCGAAATACCCTTTGCCCAAGCATCCCCTCTGCCTAAGAGAGAAGCATGGTCGCACAAGTCTGTCACCGCGCTCCCCAGGAGGACGTGTGGGGAAGGCGCAGCACGCGGACCCCTGGGATGAGAAGGAGCCCTTGGTCTTGGGGTCGGGAAACGCTCCGGAAGCAGAATAGCCTGCCATTGCACGAACAGCAGGCCAGTGGCAAGACAAGTGTCACCCACTCCCTGTGCGGAGAGATCGAAGCCTGGCTGCTAAGGAGACATGAGGGGACGACTAGGGCAGGGCGCGTGCTCCACTCTGAGGAAGGAGTCTGGGGAGAGGGCAGGCTTGTCCTGTGCCTCTGGTCCCAAGGGGAGAACATCTCCTAGGCCACCTGTCCCAAGGGCAATCGGGCTTGCCCCCAGGTGCCATACCCGGAACTCGCAGAAACAACCCCATGGAGAAACGGGCAGTCAGATGCCGTCTTCCACCAAGATGTGGCAGTGTTGTGGGTGGCAGGGGGTGTGCCTGGTAAGGAGTGGAGACAGTCCCCCACAGTTCCCCATCCCAGAGCACGGGCCCTGTGCAGGGATCCTGTCGCCTCCTCTCTCCTGTGGTGAAGGCACTGGCCTAGACCCTGAGTCTGCCTGAGAGTCGGAGGAAAAGGCAAAGCCTTACCTACGCCAGGAGTTGGTAATGGGCAAAGAGTACCATGCTAGGCCACGCACGCTGCTGCAGGGTTGTGACTGTGTCTGCTTAGTTCGGCTTAGCAAGGTGAACCCCGGGCGCGAACTGGGAGCCCGGGAATACAAGGCCCAAGAGGCACCAGCTCTCCTGCGGCTCTTCATCCCTGCCGCGACAGAGCGAACGACGAAAGTCTTGCTGAGGAAGCAGCAGCGAAGTGCGGTTCGCGCCAAGCTGGCAACCTCTGCGAAAGCATAGCATTCGCTGGGAAATCAGAGATTGTTCTGTGGGCTGCTTTTGCTACTTGCCTTAGCCTAGTATTCGCAGCACGATGGGAGAAACCCGCATAGAGCGAAAGCCTCTTTGCCGGGGCATCCCCTATGGGAAAGCACAGCATCCTTGGGAAATCAGAGTCGGGTCTGTGGGATGCTACCTGCTGCTTGCCAGAGCTGGTCTCCAAAGCACGGTGTAATAAACCCGCATGGAGCGAAATCCTCTTTGCCTGGGCATACCCTCTGCCTGAGAGAAGGGCGGGGGCTCCTTGGAAAGAGAATTAAGGAAAGGGACACGTCTGTCACGGCAGAGCGACAGAAGCCTGCCTGCTAAGGAGACATGAGGGGACGACTAGGGCAGGGGCGAAATCTCCACTCTGAGGGAGGTGTCTGGGCAGATGGCAGGCCTGGCCTGTGCCTCTGGTCCCAAGGGGACCGCATCACCTTGGCCACCTGTCCCCTCGGCAGTCGGGATTGCTCCCAGGTGCCATACCCGGAACTCACAGAAACAACCCCATGGAGAAACGGGCAGTCAGATGCCGTCTTCCAACAAGATGTGGCAGTGTTGTGGGTGGCAGGGTTTGTGCCTGGTAAGGAGTGGAGACAGTCCCCCACAGTTCCCCATCCCAGTGCACGGGCCGTGTGCAGGGATCCTGTCGTCTCCTCTCTCCTGTGGTGAAGGCACTGGCCTAGACCCCGAGTATGCCTGAGCGCTGGAGCAAAAGGCAAAGCCTTACCTACGCCAAGAGATGGTAATAGACATAGAGTGCCATGCAAGGCCACGCACGCTGCTGCAGTGTTGTGACTGTGTCTGCTTTGTTTGGCATAGCAAGGTGAACCCAGGGCGCGAAATAGGAGCCCGGGAATGCAAGGCCCAAGAGGCACCAGCTCTCCCGCGGCTCTTCATCCCTGCCGCGACAGAGCGAACGACCAAAGCCTTGCTGAGGAAGCAGCAGCGAAGTGCGGTTCGCACCAAGCTGAAAACTTCTGCAAAAGCATAGCAGTCGCTGGGAAATCAGAGTTGGTTCTGTGGGCTGATTTTGTTGCTTGCCTTAGGCTAGTGTTCGCAGCACGATGGGAGAAACCCGCATAGAGCGAAAGCGTCATTGCCTGGGCATCCCCTCTGGGAGAGCACAGCATTCTATTGGAAATCAGAGTCGGGTCTGTGGGATGCTGCCTGCTGCTTGCCGGAGCTAGTTTCCACAGCATGGTGTAATAAACCCGCATGGAGCGAAATCCTCTTTGCCTGGGCATCCCCTCTGCCTGAGAGAGAAGCGCGGTGGCGCCTGTGGAAAGAGCCTTAAGGAAAGGGACACGTCTGTCACGGCAGAGCGAGGAAAGCCTGGCTGCTAAGGAGACACGAGGGGAAGATTAGGGCAGGGGAAAGGGCTCCACTCTGAGGAAGGAGTCTGGGCAGAAAGCATGCCTGTCCTGAGCCTTTGGGCTCAAGGAGACAGCAGCTCCTTGGCCACACATCCGTGGTGGAGACATGGGCTTGCCACCAGGCGCCTACCCTGAACTCGAGAAACAACACCCAGAAAGAACTGGCCATCAGATGCCGGCTTCCTCCAGGATGTGGAAGCTTGGAGGAGGCACGGGGTTTAAGGGGTAGGAGTGGGGACAGTCCCCCAAAGCTCCCTATTCAGTGCACGGGCGGTGTGCAGGGATCCTGTCACCTCTCCTTTCCTGTGGGGAAAGCACTGGCTTAGTCTGCGAGTCTGCCTAAGCGCCAGAGTAAAAGGCCAAGCGATGCCTACCCGGGAGATGTTTGTGTGCATAGAGTGCCATCCTAGGCTACGCACGCTACTGCACTTTTGTGGCTCTGTCTGCTTAGTTCGACCTGGCAGGGTGAACCCAGGACGTGAACATGGAGCCCGGGAAAGGAAGACAGAAGAGGCACCAGCTCTACCACAGCTCTTCTTCCCTGACGCAACTGAAGCCTTGCTGAGGAAGCAGCGGTGAAGTGCTGTTCGCTCCAAGGCAAAGCCTCTGCGAAAGCACAGCATTCGCTTAGAAATGTTCGGCGGGCTGCTGCTTGCCTGAGCCCAGTCTCCCAGTGGGAGAAATCGCGGTGGGAGAAACCCGCATACAGTGAAAGCCTCTTTGCCTGGGCATCTCCCCTGGGAAAGCACAGCATTCTTTGGGAAATCAGAGTTGGGTTCGGGATGCTGCTGCTTCTTGCCTGAGCTAGTCTCCGCAGCACGGTGGAAGACACCCGCATGGAGCGAAATACCCTTTGCCCAAGCATCCCCTCTGCCTGAGAGAGAAGCATGGTCGCACAAGTCTGTCACCGCGCTCCCCAGGAGGACGTGTGGGGAAGGCACAGCACGCGGACCCCTGGGATGAGAAGGAGCCCTTGGTCTCGGGGTCGGGAAACGCTCCGGAAGCAGAATAGCCTGCCGTTGCACGAACAGCAGGCCAGTGGCAAGACAAGTGTCACCCACTCCCTGTGCGGAGAGATCGAAGCCTGGCTGCTAAGGAGACATGAGGGGACGACTAGGGCAGGGTGCGTGCTCCACTCTGAGGAAGGAGTCTGGGGAGAGGGCAGGCTTGTCCTGTGCCTCTGGTCCCAAGGGGAGAACATCTCCTAGGCCACCTGTCCCAAGGGCAATCGGGCTTGCCCCCAGGTGCCATACCCGGAACTCGCAGAAACAACCCCATGGAGAAACGGGCAGTCAGATGCCGTCTTCCACCAAGATGTGGCAGTGTTGTGGGTGGCAGGGGGTGTGCCTGGTAAGGAGTGGAGACAGTCCCCCACAGTTCCCCATCCCAGAGCACGGGCCCTGTGCAGGGATCCTGTCGCCTCCTCTCTCCTGTGGTGAAGGCACTGGCCTAGACCCTGAGTCTGCCTGAGAGTCGGAGGAAAAGGCAAAGCCTTACCTACGCCAGGAGTTGGTAATGGGCAAAGAGTACCATGCTAGGCCACGCACGCTGCTGCAGGGTTGTGACTGTGTCTGCTTAGTTCGGCTTAGCAAGGTGAACCCCGGGCGCGAACTGGGAGCCCGGGAATACAAGGCCCAAGAGGCACTAGCTCTCCTGCGGCTCTTCATCCCTGCCGCGACAGAGCGAACGACGAAAGTCTTGCTGAGGAAGCAGCAGCGAAGTGCGGTTCGCGCCAAGCTGGCAACCTCTGCGAAAGCATAGCATTCGCTGGGAAATCAGAGATTGTTCTGTGGGCTGCTTTTGCTACTTGCCTTAGCCTAGTATTCGCAGCACGATGGGAGAAACCCGCATAGAGCGAAAGCCTCTTTGCCGGGGCATCCCCTATGGGAAAGCACAGCATCCTTGGGAAATCAGAGTCGGGTCTGTGGGATGCTACCTGCTGCTTGCCAGAGCTGGTCTCCAAAGCACGGTGTAATAAACCCGCATGGAGCGAAATCCTCTTTGCCTGGGCATACCCTCTGCCTGAGAGAGAAGCGCGGGGGCTCCTGTGGAAAGAGCCTTAAGGAAAGGGACACGTCTGTCACGGCAGAGCGACAGAAGCCTGCCTGCTGAGGAGACACGAGGGGAAGATTAGGGCAGGGGAAAGGGCTCCACTCTGAGGAAGTTGTCTTGGCAGATGGCAGGCCTGGCCTGTGCCTCTGGTCCCAAGGGGACCGCATCACCTTGGCCACCTGTCCCGTCGGCAGTCGGGATTGCTCCCAGGTGCCATACCCGGAACTCGCAGAAACAACCCCATGGAGAAACGGGCAGTCAGATGCCGTCTTCCAACAAGATGTGGCAGTGTTGTGGGTGGCAGGGTTTGTGCCTGGTAAGGAGTGGAGACAGTCCCCCACAGTTCCCCATCCCAGTGCACGGGCCGTGTGCAGGGATCCTGTCGCCTCCTCTCTCCTGTGGTGAAGGCACTGGCCTAGACCCCGAGTATGCCTGAGCGCTGGAGCAAAAGGCAAAGCCTTACCTACGCCAAGAGATGGTAATAGACATAGAGTGCCATGCAAGGCCACGCACGCTGCTGCAGTGTTGTGACTGTGTCTGCTTTGTTCGGCATAGCAAGGTGAACCCAGGGCGCGAAATAGGAGCCCGGGAATGCAAGGCCCAAGAGGCACCAGCTCTCCCGCGGCTCTTCATCCCTGCCGCGACAGAGCGAACGACCAAAGCCTTGCTGAGGAAGCAGCAGCGAAGTGCGGTTCGCACCAAGCTGAAAACTTCTGCAAAAGCATAGCAGTCGCTGGGAAATCAGAGTTGGTTCTGTGGGCTGATTTTGTTGCTTGCCTTAGGCTAGTGTTCGTAGCACGATGGGAGAAACCCGCATAGAGCGAAAGCGTCATTGCCTGGGCATCCCCTCTGGGAGAGCACAGCATTCTATTGGAAATCAGAGTCGGGTCTGTGGGATGCTGCCTGCTGCTTGCCGGAGCTAGTTTCCACAGCATGGTGTAATAAACCCGCATGGAGCGAAATCCTCTTTGCCTGGGCATCCCCTCTGCCTGAGAGAGAAGCGCGGTGGCGCCTGTGGAAAGAGCCTTAAGGAAAGGGACACGTCTGTCACGGCAGAGCGAGGAAAGCCTGGCTGCTAAGGAGACACGAGGGGAAGATTAGGGCAGGGGAAAGGGCTCCACTCTGAGGAAGGAGTCTGGGCAGAAAGCATGCCTGTCCTGAGCCTTTGGGCTCAAGGAGACAGCAGCTCCTTGGCCACACATCCGTGGTGGAGACATGGGCTTGCCACCAGGCGCCTACCCTGAACTCGAGAAACAACACCCAGAAAGAACTGGCCATCAGATGCCGGCTTCCTCCAGGATGTGGAAGCTTGGAGGAGGCACGGGGTTTAAGGGGTAGGAGTGGGGACAGTCCCCCAAAGCTCCCTATTCAGTGCACGGGCGGTGTGCAGGGATCCTGTCACCTCTCCTTTCCTGTGGGGAAAGCACTGGCTTAGTCTGCGAGTCCGCCTGAGCGCCAGAGTAAAAGGCCAAGCGATGCCTACCCGGGAGATGTTTGTGTGCATAGAGTGCCATCCTAGGCTACGCACGCTACTGCACTTTTGTGGCTCTGTCTGCTTAGTTCGACCTGGCAGGGTGAACCCAGGACGTGAACATGGAGCCCGGGAAAGGAAGACAGAAGAGGCACCAGCTCTACCACAGCTCTTCTTCCCTGACGCAACTGAAGCCTTGCTGAGGAAGCAGCGGCGAAGTGCTGTTCGCTCCAAGGCAAAGCCTCTGCGAAAGCACAGCATTCGCTTAGAAATGTTCGGCGGGCTGCTGCTTGCCTGAGCCCAGTCTCCCAGTGGGAGAAATCGCGGTGGGAGAAACCCGCATACAGTGAAAGCCTCTTTGCCTGGGCATCTCCCCTGGGAAAGCACAGCATTCTTTGGGAAATCAGAGTTGGGTTCGGGATGCTGCTGCTTCTTGCCTGAGCTAGTCTCCGCAGCACGGTGGAAGACACCCGCATGGAGCGAAATACCCTTTGCCCAAGCATCCCCTCTGCCTGAGAGAGAAGCATGGTCGCACAAGTCTGTCACCGCGCTCCCCAGGAGGACGTGTGGGGAAGGCGCAGCACGCGGACCCCTGGGATGAGAAGGAGCCCTTGGTCTTGGGGTCGGGAAACGCTCCGGAAGCAGAATAGCCTGCCATTGCACGAACAGCAGGCCAGTGGCAAGACAAGTGTCACCCACTCCCTGTGCGGAGAGATCGAAGCCTGGCTGCTAAGGAGACATGAGGGGACGACTAGGGCAGGGCGCGTGCTCCACTCTGAGGAAGGAGTCTGGGGAGAGGGCAGGCTTGTCCTGTGCCTCTGGTCCCAAGGGGAGAACATCTCCTAGGCCACCTGTCCCAAGGGCAATCGGGCTTGCCCCCAGGTGCCATACCCGGAACTCGCAGAAACAACCCCATGGAGAAACGGGCAGTCAGATGCCGTCTTCCACCAAGATGTGGCAGTGTTGTGGGTGGCAGGGGGTGTGCCTGGTAAGGAGTGGAGACAGTCCCCCACAGTTCCCCATCCCAGAGCACGGGCCCTGTGCAGGGATCCTGTCGCCTCCTCTCTCCTGTGGTGAAGGCACTGGCCTAGACCCTGAGTCTGCCTGAGAGTCGGAGGAAAAGGCAAAGCCTTACCTACGCCAGGAGTTGGTAATGGGCAAAGAGTACCATGCTAGGCCACGCACGCTGCTGCAGGGTTGTGACTGTGTCTGCTTAGTTCGGCTTAGCAAGGTGAACCCCGGGCGCGAACTGGGAGCCCGGGAATACAAGGCCCAAGAGGCACCAGCTCTCCTGCGGCTCTTCATCCCTGCCGCGACAGAGCGAACGACGAAAGTCTTGCTGAGGAAGCAGCAGCGAAGTGCGGTTCGCGCTAAGCTGGCAACCTCTGCGAAAGCATAGCATTCGCTGGGAAATCAGAGATTGTTCTGTGGGCTGCTTTTGCTACTTGCCTTAGCCTAGTATTCGCAGCACGATGGGAGAAACCCGCATAGAGCGAAAGCCTCTTTGCCGGGGCATCCCCTATGGGAAAGCACAGCATCCTTGGGAAATCAGAGTCGGGTCTGTGGGATGCTACCTGCTGCTTGCCAGAGCTGGTCTCCAAAGCACGGTGTAATAAACCCGCATGGAGCGAAATCCTCTTTGCCTGGGCATCCCCTCTGCCTGAGAGAGAAGCGCGGGGGCGCCTGTGGAAAGAGCCTTAAGGAAAGGGACACGTCTGTCACGGCAGAGCGAGGAAAGCCTGGCTGCTAAGGAGACACGAGGGGAAGATTAGGGCAGGGGAAAGGGCTCCACTCTGAGGAAGGAGTCTGGGCAGAAAGCATGCCTGTCCTGTACCTCTGGTCCCAAGTGGACCGCATCACCTTGGCCCCCTGTCCCGTCGGCAGTCGGGCTTGCTCCCATGTGCCATACCCGGAACTCGCAGAAACAACCCCATGAGAAACGGGCAGTCAGATGCCGTCTTCCAACAAGATGTGGCAGTGTTGTGGGTGGCAGGGTTTGTGCCTGGTAAGGAGTGGAGACAGTCCCCCACAGTTACCCATCCAGAGCACGGGCCGTGTGCTGGGATCCTGTCGCCTCCTGTCTCCTGTGGTGAAGGCACTGGCCAAGACCCCGAGTCTGCCTGAGCGCTGGAGCAAAAGGCAAAGCCTTACCTACGCCAAGAGATGGTAATAAACATAGAGTGCCATGCGAGGCCATGCACGCTGCTGCAGGGTTGTGACTGTGTCTGCTTTGTTCGGCATAGCAAGGTGAACCCCGGGCGCGAAATAGGAGCACGGGAATGCAAGGCCCAAGAGGCACCAGCTCTCCCGCGGCTCTTCATCCCTGCCGCGACAGAGCGAACGACCAAAGCCTTGCTGAGGAAGCAGCAGCGAAGTGCGGTTCGCACCAAGCTGAAAACTTCTGCAAAAGCATAGCAGTCGCTGGGAAATCAGAGTTGGTTCTGTGGGCTGTTTTTGTTGCTTGCCTTAGGCTAGTGTTCGCAGCACGATGGGAGAAACCCGCATAGAGCGAAAGCCTCATTGCCTGGGCATCCCCTCTGGGAAAGCACAGCATTCTATTGGAAATCAGAGTCGGGTCTGTGGGATGCTGCCTGCTGCTTGCCGGAGCTAGTTTCCACAGCATGGTGTAATAAACCCGCATGGAGCGAAATCCTCTTTGCCTGGGCATCCCCTCTGCCTTAGAGAGAAGCGCGGGGGCGCCTGTGGAAAGAGCCTTAAGGAAAGGGACGCGTCTGTCACGGCAGAGCGAGGAAAGCCTGGCTGCTAAGGAGACACGAGGGGAAGATTAGGGCAGGGGAAAGGGCTCCACTCTGAGGAAGGAGTCTGGGCAGAAAGCATGCCTGTCCTGAGCCTTTGGGCTCAAGGAGACAGCAGGTGGAGACATGGGCTTGCCACCAGGCGCCTACCCTGAACTCGAGAAACAACTCCCAGAAAGAACTGGCCATCAGATGCCGGCTTCCTCCAGGATGTGGAAGCTTGGAGGAGGCACGGGGTTTAAGGGGTAGGAATGGGGACAGTCCCCCAAAGCTCCCTATTCAGTGCACGGGCGGTGTGCAGGGATCCTGTCACCTCTCCTTTCCTGTGGGGAAAGCACTGGCTTAGTCTGCGAGTCCGCCTGAGCGCCAGAGTAAAAGGCCAAGCGATGCCTACCCGGGAGATGTTTGTGTGCATAGAGTGCCATCCTAGGCTACGCACGCTACTGCACTTTTGTGGCTCTGTCTGCTTAGTTCGGCCTGGCAGGGTGAACCCAGGACGTGAACATGGAGCCCGGGAAAGGAAGACAGAAGAGGCACCAGCTCTACCACAGCTCTTCTTCCCTGACGCAACTGAAGCCTTGCAGAGGAAGCAGCGGCGAAGTGCTGTTCGCTCCAAGGCAAAGCCTCTGCGAAAGCACAGCATTCGCTGAGAAATGTTCGGCGGGCTGCTGCTGCTTGCCTGAGCCCAGTCTCCCAGTGGGAGAAATCGCGGTGGGAGAAACCCGCATACAGTGAAAGCCTCTTTGCCTGGGCATCTCCCCTGGGAAAGCACAGCATTCTTTGGGAAATCAGAGTTGGGTTCGGGATGCTGCTGCTGTTTGCCTGAGCTAGTCTCCGCAGCACGGTGGAAGACACCCGCATGGAGCGAAATACCCTTTGTCCTAGCATCCCCTCTGCCTGAGAGAGAAGCATGGTCGCACAAGTCTATCACCGCGCTCCCCAGGAGGAAGTGTGGGGAAGGCGCAGCACGCCGCCCCCTGGGATGAGAAGGAGCCCTTGGCCTTGGGGTCGGGAAACGCTCCGGAAGCAGAATAGCCTGCCATTGCACGAACAGCAGGCCAGTGGCAAGACAAGTGTCACCCACTCCCTGTGCGGAGAGATCGAAGCCTGGCTGCTAAGGAGACATGAGGGGACGACTAGGGCAGGGGCGCGTGCTCCACTCTGAGGAAGGAGTCTGGGCAGAGGGCAGGCCTGTCCTGTGCCTCTGGTCCCAAGGGGAGAACATCTCCTAGGCCACCTGTCCCAAGGGCAGTCGGGCTTGCCCCCAGGTGCCATACCCGGAACTCGCAGAAACAACCCCATGGAGAAACGGGCAGTCAGATGCCGTCTTCCACCAAGATGTGGCAGTGTTGTGGGTGGCAGGGGGTGTGCCTGGTAAGGAGTGGAGACAGTCCCCCACAGTTCCCCATCCCAGAGCACGGGCCCTGTGCAGGGATCCTGTCGCCTCCTCTCTCCTGTGGTGAAGGCACTGGCCTAGACCCTGAGTCTGCCTGAGAGTCGGAGGAAAAGGCAAAGCCTTACCTACGCCAGGAGTTGGTAATGGGCAAAGAGTACCATGCTAGGCCACGCACGCTGCTGCAGGGTTGTGACTGTGTCTGCTTAGTTCGGCTTAGCAAGGTGAACCCCGGGCGCGAACTGGGAGCCCGGGAATACAAGGCCCAAGAGGCACCAGCTCTCCTGCGGCTCTTCATCCCTGCCGCGACAGAGCGAACGACGAAAGTCTTGCTGAGGAAGCAGCAGCGAAGTGCGGTTCGCGCCAAGCTGGCAACCTCTGCGAAAGCATAGCATTCGCTGGGAAATCAGAGATTGTTCTGTGGGCTGCTTTTGCTACTTGCCTTAGCCTAGTATTCGCAGCACGATGGGAGAAACCCGCATAGAGCGAAAGCCTCTTTGCCGGGGCATCCCCTATGGGAAAGCACAGCATCCTTGGGAAATCAGAGTCGGGTCTGTGGGATGCTACCTGCTGCTTGCCAGAGCTGGTCTCCAAAGCACGGTGTAATAAACCCGCATGGAGCGAAATCCTCTTTGCCTGGGATCCCCTCTGCCTGAGAGAGAAGCGCGGGGGCGCCTGTGGAAAGAGCCTTAAGGAAAGGGACACGTCTGTCACGGCAGAGCGAGGAAAGCCTGGCTGCTAAGGAGACACGAGGGGAAGATTAGGGCAGGGGAAAGGGCTCCACTCTGAGGAAGGAGTCTGGGCAGAAAGCATGCCTGTCCTGAGCCTTTGGGCTCAAGGAGACAGCAGGTGGAGACATGGGCTTGCCACCAGGCGCCTACCCTGAACTCGAGAAACAACTCCCAGAAAGAACTGGCCATCAGATGCCGGCTTCCTCCAGGATGTGGAAGCTTGGAGGAGGCACGGGGTTTAAGGGGTAGGAGTGGGGACAGTCCCCCAAAGCTCCCTATTCAGTGCACGGGCGGTGTGCAGGGATCCTGTCACCTCTCCTTTCCTGTGGGGAAAGCACTGGCTTAGTCTGCGAGTCCGCCTGAGCGCCAGAGTAAAAGGCCAAGCGATGCCTACCCGGGAGATGTTTGTGTGCATAGAGTGCCATCCTAGGCTACGCACGCTACTGCACTTTTGTGGCTCTGTCTGCTTAGTTCGGCCTGGCAGGGTGAACCCAGGACGTGAACATGGAGCCCGGGAAAGGAAGACAGAAGAGGCACCAGCTCTACCACAGCTCTTCTTCCCTGACGCAACTGAAGCCTTGCAGAGGAAGCAGCGGCGAAGTGCTGTTCGCTCCAAGGCAAAGCCTCTGCGAAAGCACAGCATTCGCTGAGAAATGTTCGGCGGGCTGCTGCTGCTTGCCTGAGCCCAGTCTCCCAGTGGGAGAAATCGCGGTGGGAGAAACCCGCATACAGTGAAAGCCTCTTTGCCTGGGCATCTCCCCTGGGAAAGCACAGCATTCTTTGGGAAATCAGAGTTGGGTTCGGGATGCTGCTGCTGTTTGCCTGAGCTAGTCTCCGCAGCACGGTGGAAGACACCCGCATGGAGCGAAATACCCTTTGTCCTAGCATCCCCTCTGCCTGAGAGAGAAGCATGGTCGCACAAGTCTATCACCGCGCTCCCCAGGAGGAAGTGTGGGGAAGGCGCAGCACGCCGCCCCCTGGGATGAGAAGGAGCCCTTGGCCTTGGGGTCGGGAAACGCTCCGGAAGCAGAATAGCCTGCCATTGCACGAACAGCAGGCCAGTGGCAAGACAAGTGTCACCCACTCCCTGTGCGGAGAGATCGAAGCCTGGCTGCTAAGGAGACATGAGGGGACGACTAGGGCAGGGGCGCGTGCTCCACTCTGAGGAAGGAGTCTGGGCAGAGGGCAGGCCTGTCCTGTGCCTCTGGTCCCAAGGGGAGAACATCTCCTAGGCCACCTGTCCCAAGGGCAGTCGGGCTTGCCCCCAGGTGCCATACCCGGAACTCGCAGAAACAACCCCATGGAGAAACGGGCAGTCAGATGCCGTCTTCCACCAAGATGTGGCAGTGTTGTGGTTGGCAGGGGGTGTGCCTGGTAAGGAGTGGAGACAGTCCCCCAGAGTTCCCCATCCCAGAGCACGGGCCCTGTGCAGGGATCCTGTCGCCTCCTCTCTCCTGTGGTGAAGGCACTGGCCTAGACCCTGAGTCTGCCTGAGAGTCGGAGGAAAAGGCAAAGCCTTACCTACGCCAGGAGTTGGTAATGGGCAAAGAGTACCATGCTAGGCCACGCACGCTGCTGCAGGGTTGTGACTGTGTCTGCTTAGTTCGGCTTAGCAAGGTGAACCCCGGGCGCGAACTGGGAGCCCGGGAATACAAGGCCCAAGAGGCACCAGCTCTCCTGCGGCTCTTCATCCCTGCCGCGACAGAGCGAACGACGAAAGTCTTGCTGAGGAAGCAGCAGCGAAGTGCGGTTCGCGCCAAGCTGGCAACCTCTGCGAAAGCATAGCATTCGCTGGGAAATCAGAGATTGTTCTGTGGGCTGCTTTTGCTACTTGCCTTAGCCTAGTATTCGCAGCACGATGGGAGAAACCCGCATAGAGCGAAAGCCTCTTTGCCGGGGCATGCCCTATGGGAAAGCACAGCATCCTTGGGAAATCAGAGTCGGGTCTGTGGGATGCTACCTGCTGCTTGCCAGAGCTGGTCTCCAAAGCACGGTGTAATAAACCCGCATGGAGCGAAATCCTCTTTGCCTGGGCATCCACTCTGCCTGAGAGAGAAGCGTGGGGGCGCCTGTGGAAAGAGCCTTAAGGAAAGGGACACGTCTGTCACGGCAGAGCGAGGAAAGCCTGGCTGCTAAGGAGACACGAGGGGAAGATTAGGGCAGGGGAAAGGGCTCCACTCTGAGGAAGGAGTCTGGGCAGAAAGCATGCCTGTCCTGTACCTCTGGTCCCAAGGGGACCGCATCACCTTGGCCCCCTGTCCCGTCGGCAGTCGGGCTTGCTCCCATGTGCCATACCCGGAACTCACAGAAACAACCCCATGAGAAACGGGCAGTCAGATGCCGTCTTCCAACAAGATGTGGCAGTGTTGTGGGTGGCAGGGTTTGTGCCTGGTAAGGAGTGGAGACAGTCCCCCACAGTTACCCATCCAGAGCACGGGCCGTGTGCTGGGATCCTGTCGCCTCCTGTCTCCTGTGGTGAAGGCACTGGCCAAGACCCCGAGTCTGCCTGAGCGCTGGAGCAAAAGCAAAGCCTTACCTACGCCAAGAGATGGTAATAAACATAGAGTGCCATGCGAGGCCATGCACGCTGCTGCAGGGTTGTGACTGTGTCTGCTTTGTTCGGCATAGCAAGGTGAACCCCGGGCGCGAAATAGGAGCACGGGAATGCAAGGCCCAAGAGGCACCAGCTCTCCCGCGGCTCTTCATCCCTGCCGCGACAGAGCGAACGACCAAAGCCTTGCTGAAGAAGCAGCAGCGAAGTGCGGTTCGCACCAAGCTGAAAACTTCTGCAAAAGGATAGCAGTCGCTGGGAAATCAGAGTTGGTTCTGTGGGCTGTTTTCGTTGCTTGCCTTAGGCTAGTGTTCGCAGCACGATGGGAGAAACCCGCATAGAGCGAAAGCCTCATTGCCTGGGCATCCCCTCTGGGAAAGCACAGCATTCTATTGGAAATCAGAGTCGGGTCTGTGGGATGCTGCCTGCTGCTTGCCGGAGCTAGTTTCCACAGCATGGTGTAATAAACCCGCATGGAGCGAAATCCTCTTTGCCTGGGCATCCACTCTGCCTGAGAGAGAAGCGCGGGGGCGCCTGTGGAAAGAGCCTTAAGGAAAGGGACACGTCTGTCACGGCAGAGCGAGGAAAGCCTGGCTGCTAAGGAGACACGAGGGGAAGATTAGGGCAGGGGAAAGGGCTCCACTCTGAGGAAGGAGTCTGGGCAGAAAGCATGCCTGTCCTGAGCCTTTGGGCTCAAGGAGACAGCAGGTGGAGACATGGGCTTGCCACCAGGCGCCTACCCTGAACTCGAGAAACAACTCCCAGAAAGAACTGGCCATCAGATGCCGGCTTCCTCCAGGATGTGGAAGCTTGGAGGAGGCACGGGGTTTAAGGGGTAGGAGTGGGGACGGTCCCCCAAAGCTCCCTATTCAGTGCACGGGCGGTGTGCAGGGATCCTGTCACCTCTCCTTTCCTGTGGGGAAAGCACTGGCTTAGTCTGCGAGTCCGCCTGAGCGTCAGAGTAAAAGGCCAAGCGATGCCTACCCGGGAGATGTTTGTGTGCATAGAGTGCCATCCTAGGCTACGCACGCTACTGCACTTTTGTGGCTCTGTCTGCTTAGTTCGGCCTGGCAGGGTGAACCCAGGACGTGAACATGGAGCCCGGGAAAGGAAGACAGAAGAGGCACCAGCTCTACCACAGCTCTTCTTCCCTGATGCAACTGAAGCCTTGCAGAGGAAGCAGCGGCGAAGTGCTGTTCGCTCCAAGGCAAAGCCTCTGCGAAAGCACAGCATTCGCTGAGAAATGTTCGGCGGGCTGCTGCTGCTTGCCTGAGCCCAGTCTCCCAGTGGGAGAAATCGCGGTGGGAGAAACCCGCATACAGTGAAAGCCTCTTTGCCTGGGCATCTCCCCTGGGAAAGCACAGCATTCTTTGGGAAATCAGAGTTGGGTTCGGGATGCTGCTGCTGTTTGCCTGAGCTAGTCTCCGCAGCACGGTGGAAGACACCCGCATGGAGCGAAATACCCTTTGCCCTAGCATCCCCTCTGCCTGAGAGAGAAGCATGGTTGCACAAGTCTGTCACCGCGCTCCCCAGGAGGAAGTGTGGGGAAGGCGCAGCACGCCGCCCCCTGGGATGAGAAGGAGCCCTTGGCCTTGGGGTCGGGAAACGCTCCGGAAGCAGAATAGCCTGCCATTGCACGAACAGCAGGCCAGTGGCAAGACAAGTGTCACCCACTCCCTGTGCGGAGAGATCGAAGCCTGGCTGCTAAGGAGACATGAGGGGACGACTAGGGCAGGGGCGCGTGCTCCACTCTGAGGAAGGAGTCTGGGCAGAGGGCAGGCCTGTCGTGTGCCTCTGGTCCCAAGGGGAGAACATCTCCTAGGCCACCTGTCCCAAGGGCAGTCGGGCTTGCCCCCAGGTGCCATACCCGGAACTCGCAGAAACAACCCCATGGAGAAACGGGCAGTCAGATGCCGTCTTCCACCAAGATGTGGCAGTGTTGTGGGTGGCAGGGGGTGTGCCTGGTAAGGAGTGGAGACAGTCCCCCACAGTTCCCCATCCCAGAGCACGGGCCCTGTGCAGGGATCCTGTCGCCTCCTCTCTCCTGTGGTGAAGGCACTGGCCTAGACCCTGAGTCTGCCTGAGAGTCGGAGGAAAAGGCAAAGCCTTACCTACGCCAGGAGTTGGTAATGGGCAAAGAGTACCATGCTAGGCCACGCACGCTGCTGCAGGGTTGTGACTGTGTCTGCTTAGTTCGGCTTAGCAAGGTAAACCCCGGGCGCGAACTGGGAGCCCGGGAATACAAGGCCCAAGAGGCACCAGCTCTCCTGCGGCTCTTCATCCCTGCCGCGACAGAGCGAACGACGAAAGTCTTGCTGAGGAAGCAGCAGCGAAGTGCGGTTCGCGCCAAGCTGGCAACCTCTGCGAAAGCATAGCATTCGTTGGGAAATCAGAGATTGTTCTGTGGGCTGCTTTTGCTACTTGCCTTAGCCTAGTATTCGCAGCACGATGGGAGAAACCCGCATAGAGCGAAAGCCTCTTTGCCGGGGCATCCCCTATGGGTAAGCACAGCATCCTTGGGAAATCAGAGTCGGGTCTGTGGGATGCTACCTGCTGCTTGCCAGAGCTGGTCTCCAAAGCACGGTGTAATAAACCCGCATGGAGCGAAATCCTCTTTGCCTGGGCATCCCCTCTGCCTGAGAGAGAAGCGCGGGGGCGCCTGTGGAAAGAGCCTTAAGGAAAGGGACACGTCTGTCACGGCAGAGCGAGGAAAGCCTGGCTGCTAAGGAGACACGAGGGGAAGATTAGGGCAGGGGAAAGGGCTCCACTCTGAGGAAGGAGTCTGGGCAGAAAGCATGCCTGTCCTGTACCTCTGGTCCCAAGGGGACCGCATCACCTTGGCCCCCTGTCCCGTCGGCAGTCGGGCTTGCTCCCATGTGCCATACCCGGAACTCGCAGAAACAACCCCATGAGAAACGGGCAGTCAGATGCCGTCTTCCAACAAGATGTGGCAGTGTTGTGGGTGGCAGGGTTTGTGCCTGGTAAGGAGTGGAGACAGTCCCCCACAGTTACCCATCCAGAGCACGGGCCGTGTGCTGGGATCCTGTCGCCTCCTGTCTCCTGTGGTGAAGGCACTGGCCAAGACCCCGAGTCTGCCTGAGCGCTGGAGCAAAAGGCAAAGCCTTACCTACGCCAAGAGATGGTAATAAACATAGAGTGCCATGCGAGGCCATGCACGCTGCTGCAGGGTTGTGACTGTGTCTGCTTTGTTCGGCATAGCAAGGTGAACCCCGGGCGCGAAATAGGAGCACGGGAATGCAAGGCCCAAGAGGCACCAGCTCTCCCGCGGCTCTTCATCCCTGCCGCGACAGAGCGAACGACCAAAGCCTTGCTGAGGAAGCAGCAGCGAAGTGCGGTTCGCACCAAGCTGAAAACTTCTGCAAAAGGATAGCAGTCGCTGGGAAATCAGAGTTGGTTCTGTGGGCTGTTTTCGTTGCTTGCCTTAGGCTAGTGTTCGCAGCACGATGGGAGAAACCCGCATAGAGCGAAAGCCTCATTGCCTGGGCATCCCCTCTGGGAAAGCACAGCATTCTATTGGAAATCAGAGTCGGGTCTGTGGGATGCTGCCTGCTGCTTGCCGGAGCTAGTTTCCACAGCATGGTGTAATAAACCCGCATGGAGCGAAATCCTCTTTGCCTGGGCATCCCCTCTGCCTTAGAGAGAAGCGCGGGGGCGCCTGTGGAAAGAGCCTTAAGGAAAGGGACGCGTCTGTCACGGCAGAGCGAGGAAAGCCTGGCTGCTAAGGAGACACGAGGGGAAGATTAGGGCAGGGGAAAGGGCTCCACTCTGAGGAAGGAGTCTGGGCAGAAAGCATGCCTGTCCTGAGCCTTTGGGCTCAAGGAGACAGCAGGTGGAGACATGGGCTTGCCACCAGGCGCCTACCCTGAACTCGAGAAACAACTCCCAGAAAGAACTGGCCATCAGATGCCGGCTTCCTCCAGGATGTGGAAGCTTGGAGGAGGCACGGGGTTTAAGGGGTAGGAGTGGGGACAGTCCCCCAAAGCTCCCTATTCAGTGCACGGGCGGTGTGCAGGGATCCTGTCACCTCTCCTTTCCTGTGGGGAAAGCACTGGCTTAGTCTGCGAGTCCGCCTGAGCGCCAGAGTAAAAGGCCAAGCGATGCCTACCCGGGAGATGTTTGTGTGCATAGAGTGCCATCCTAGGCTACGCACGCTACTGCACTTTTGTGGCTCTGTCTGCTTAGTTCGGCCTGGCAGGGTGAACCCAGGACGTGAACATGGAGCCCGGGAAAGGAAGACAGAAGAGGCACCAGCTCTACCACAGCTCTTCTTCCCTGACGCAACTGAAGCCTTGCAGAGGAAGCAGCGGCGAAGTGCTGTTCGCTCCAAGGCAAAGCCTCTGCGAAAGCACAGCATTCGCTGAGAAATGTTCGGCGGGCTGCTGCTGCTTGCCTGAGCCCAGTCTCCCAGTGGGAGAAATGGCGGTGGGAGAAACCCGCATACAGTGAAAGCCTCTTTGCCTGGGCATCTCCCCTGGGAAAGCACAGCATTCTTTGGGAAATCAGAGTTGGGTTCGGGATGCTGCTGCTGTTTGCCTGAGCTAGTCTCCGCAGCACGGTGGAAGACACCCGCATGGAGCGAAATACCCTTTGCCCTAGCATCCCCTCTGCCTGAGAGAGAAGCATGGTCGCACAAGTCTGTCACCGCGCTCCCCAGGAGGAAGTGTGGGGAAGGCGCAGCACGCCGCCCCCTGGGATGAGAAGGAGCCCTTGGCCTTGGGGTCGGGAAACGCTCCGGAAGCAGAATAGCCTGCCATTGCACGAACAGCAGGCCAGTGGCAAGACAAGTGTCACCCACTCCCTGTGCGGAGAGATCGAAGCCTGGCTGCTAAGGAGACATGAGGGGACGACTAGGGCAGGGGCGCGTGCTCCACTCTGAGGAAGGAGTCTGGGCAGAGGGCAGGCCTGTCCTGTGCCTCTGGTCCCAAGGGGAGAACATCTCCTAGGCCACCTGTCCCAAGGGCAGTCGGGCTTGCCCCCAGGTGCCATACCCGGAACTCGCAGAAACAACCCCATGGAGAAACGGGCAGTCAGATGCCGTCTTCCACCAAGATGTGGCAGTGTTGTGGGTGGCAGGGGGTGTGCCTGGTAAGGAGTGGAGACAGTCCCCCACAGTTCCCCATCCCAGAGCACGGGCCCTGTGCAGGGATCCTGTCGCCTCCTCTCTCCTGTGGTGAAGGCACTGGCCTAGACCCTGAGTCTGCCTGAGAGTCGGAGGAAAAGGCAAAGCCTTACCTACGCCAGGAGTTGGTAATGGGCAAAGAGTACCATGCTAGGCCACGCACGCTGCTGCAGGGTTGTGACTGTGTCTGCTTAGTTCGGCTTAGCAAGGTGAACCCCGGGCGCGAACTGGGAGCCCGGGAATACAAGGCCCAAGAGGCACCAGCTCTCCTGCGGCTCTTCATCCCTGCCGCGACAGAGCGAACGACGAAAGTCTTGCTGAGGAAGCAGCAGCGAAGTGCGGTTCGCGCCAAGCTGGCAAGCTCTGCGAAAGCATAGCATTCGCTGGGAAATCAGAGATTGTTCTGTGGGCTGCTTTTGCTACTTGCCTTAGCCTAGTATTCGCAGCACGATGGGAGAAACCCGCATAGAGCGAAAGCCTCTTTGCCGGGGCATACCCTATGGGAAAGCACAGCATCCTTGGGAAATCAGAGTCGGGTCTGTGGGATGCTGCCTGCTGCTTGCCGGAGCTAGTTTCCACAGCATGGTGTAATAAACCCGCATGGAGCGAAATCCTCTTTGCCTGGGCATCCCCTCTGCCTGAGAGAGAAGCACGGGGGCGCCTGTGGAAAGAGCCTTAAGGAAAGGGACACGTCTGTCACGGCAGAGCGACAGAAGCCCGCCTGCTAAGGAGACACGAGGGGAAGATTAGGGCAGGGGAAAGGGCTCCACTCTGAGGAAGGAGTCTGGGCAGAAAGCATGCCTGTCCTGAGCCTTTGGGCTCAAGGAGACAGCAGGTGGAGACATGGGCTTGCCACCAGGCGCCTACCCTGAACTCGAGAAACAACTCCCAGAAAGAACTGGCCATCAGATGCCGGCTTCCTCCAGGATGTGGAAGCTTGGAGGAGGCACGGGGTTTAAGGGGTAGGAGTGGGGACAGTCCCCCAAAGCTCCCTATTCAGTGCACGGGCGGTGTGCAGGGATCCTGTCACCTCTCCTTTCCTGTGGGGAAAGCACTGGCTTAGTCTGCGAGTCCGCCTGAGCGCCAGAGTAAAAGGCCAAGCGATGCCTACCCGGGAGATGTTTGTGTGCATAGAGTGCCATCCTAGGCTACGCACGCTACTGCACTTTTGTGGCTCTGTCTGCTTAGTTCGGCCTGGCAGGGTGAACCCAGGACGTGAACATGGAGCCCGGGAAAGGAAGACAGAAGAGACACCAGCTCTACCACAGCTCTTCTTCCCTGACGCAACTGAAGCCTTGCAGAGGAAGCAGCGGCGAAGTGCTGTTCGCTCCAAGGCAAAGCCTCTGCGAAAGCACAGCATTCGCTGAGAAATGTTCGGCGGGCTGCTGCTGCTTGCCTGAGCCCAGTCTCCCAGTGGGAGAAATCGCGGTGGGAGAAACCCGCATCCAGTGAAAGCCTCTTTGCCTGGGCATCTCCCCTGGGAAAGCACAGCATTCTTTGGGAAATCAGAGTTGGGTTCGGGATGCTGCTGCTGTTTGCCTGAGCTAGTCTCCGCAGCACGGTGGAAGACACCCGCATGGAGCGAAATACCCTTTGCCCTAGCATCCCCTCTGCCTGAGAGAGAAGCATGGTCGCACAAGTCTGTCACCGCGCTCCCCAGGAGGAAGTGTGGGGAAGGCGCAGCACGCCGCCCCCTGGGATGAGAAGGAGCCCTTGGCCTTGGGGTCGGGAAACGCTCCGGAAGCAGAATAGCCTGCCATTGCACGAACAGCAGGCCAGTGGCAAGACAAGTGTCACCCACTCCCTGTGCGGAGAGATCGAAGCCTGGCTGCTAAGGAGACATGAGGGGACGACTAGGGCAGGGGCGCGTGCTCCACTCTGAGGAAGGAGTCTGGGCAGAGGGCAGGCCTGTCCTGTGCCTCTGGTCCCAAGGGGAGAACATCTCCTAGGCCACCTGTCCCAAGGGCAGTCGGGCTTGCCCCCAGGTGCCATACCCGGAACTCGCAGAAACAACCCCATGGAGAAACGGGCAGTCAGATGCCGTCTTCCACCAAGATGTGGCAGTGTTGTGGGTGGCAGGGGGTGTGCCTGGTAAGGAGTGGAGACAGTCCCCCACAGTTCCCCATCCCAGAGCACGGGCCCTGTGCAGGGATCCTGTCGCCTCCTCTCTCCTGTGGTGAAGGCACTGGCCTAGACCCTGAGTCTGCCTGAGAGTCGGAGGAAAAGGCAAAGCCTTACCTACGCCAGGAGTTGGTAATGGGCAAAGAGTACCATGCTAGGCCACGCACGCTGCTGCAGGGTTGTGACTGTGTCTGCTTAGTTCGGCTTAGCAAGGTGAACCCCGGGCGCGAACTGGGAGCCCGGGAATACAAGGCCCAAGAGGCACCAGCTCTCCTGCGGCTCTTCATCCCTGCCGCGACAGAGCGAACGACGAAAGTCTTGCTGAGGAAGCAGCAGCGAAGTGCGGTTCGCGCCAAGCTGGCAAGCTCTGCGAAAGCATAGCATTCGCTGGGAAATCAGAGATTGTTCTGTGGGCTGCTTTTGCTACTTGCCTTAGCCTAGTATTCGCAGCACGATGGGAGAAACCCGCATAGAGCGAAAGCCTCTTTGCCGGGGCATCCCCTATGGGAAAGCACAGCATCCTTGGGAAATCAGAGTCGGGTCTGTGGGATGCTACCTGCTGCTTGCCAGAGCTGGTCTCCAAAGCACGGTGTAATAAACCCGCATGGAGCGAAATCCTCTTTGCCTGGGCATCCCCTCTGCCTGAGAGAGAAGCGCGGGGGCGCCTGTGGAAAGAGCCTTAAGGAAAGGGACACGTCTGTCACGGCAGAGCGAGGAAAGCCTGGCTGCTAAGGAGACACGAGGGGAAGATTAGGGCAGGGGAAAGGGCTCCACTCTGAGGAAGGAGTCTGGGCAGAAAGCATGCCTGTCCTGTACCTCTGGTCCCAAGGGGACCGCATCACCTTGGCCCCCTGTCCCGTCGGCAGTCGGGCTTGCTCCCATGTGCCATACCCGGAACTCGCAGAAACAACCCCATGAGAAACGGGCAGTCAGATGCCGTCTTCCAACAAGATGTGGCAGTGTTGTGGGTGGCAGGGTTTGTGCCTGGTAAGGAGTGGAGACAGTCCCCCACAGTTACCCATCCAGAGCACGGGCCGTGTGCTGGGATCCTGTCGCCTCCTGTCTCCTGTGGTGAAGGCACTGGCCAAGACCCCGAGTCTGCCTGAGCGCTGGAGCAAAGGCAAAGCCTTACCTACGCCAAGAGATGGTAATAAACATAGAGTGCCATGCGAGGCCATGCACGCTGCTGCAGGGTTGTGACTGTGTCTGCTTTGTTCGGCATAGCAAGGTGAACCCCGGGCGCGAAATAGGAGCACGGGAATGCAAGGCCCAAGAGGCACCAGCTCTCCCGCGGCTCTTCATCCCTGCCGCGACAGAGCGAACGACCAAAGCCTTGCTGAGGAAGCAGCAGCGAAGTGCGGTTCGCACCAAGCTGAAAACTTCTGCAAAAGCATAGCAGTCGCTGGGAAATCAGAGTTGGTTCTGTGGGCTGTTTTTGTTGCTTGCCTTAGGCTAGTGTTCGCAGCACGATGGGAGAAACCCGCATAGAGCGAAAGCCTCATTGCCTGGGCATCCCCTCTGGGAAAGCACAGCATTCTATTGGAAATCAGAGTCGGGTCTGTGGGATGCTGCCTGCTGCTTGCCAGAGCTAGTTTCCACAGCATGGTGTAATAAACCCGCATGGAGCGAAATCCTCTTTGCCTGGGCATCCCCTCTGCCTGAGAAGCGCGGGGGCGCCTGTGGAAAGAGCCTTAAGGAAAGGGACACGTCTGTCACGGCAGAGCGAGGAAAGCCTGGCTGCTAAGGAGACACGAGGGGAAGATTAGGGCAGGGGAAAGGGCTCCACTCTGAGGAAGGAGTCTGGGCAGAAAGCATGCCTGTCCTGAGCCTTTGGGCTCAAGGAGACAGCAGGTGGAGACATGGGCTTGCCACCAGGCGCCTACCCTGAACTCGAGAAACAACTCCCAGAAAGAACTGGCCATCAGATGCCGGCTTCCTCCAGGATGTGGAAGCTTGGAGGAGGCACGGGGTTTAAGGGGTAGGAGTGGGGACAGTCCCCCAAAGCTCCCTATTCAGTGCACGGGCGGTGTGCAGGGATCCTGTCACCTCTCCTTTCCTGTGGGGAAAGCACTGGCTTAGTCTGCGAGTCCGCCTGAGCGCCAGAGTAAAAGGCCAAGCGATGCCTACCCGGGAGATGTTTGTGTGCATAGAGTGCCATCCTAGGCTACGCACGCTACTGCACTTTTGTGGCTCTGTCTGCTTAGTTCGGCCTGGCAGGGTGAACCCAGGACGTGAACATGGAGCCCGGGAAAGGAAGACAGAAGAGGCACCAGCTCTACCACAGCTCTTCTTCCCTGACGCAACTGAAGCCTTGCAGAGGAAGCAGCGGCGAAGTGCTGTTCGCTCCAAGGCAAAGCCTCTGCGAAAGCACAGCATTCGCTGAGAAATGTTCGGCGGGCTGCTGCTGCTTGCCTGAGCCCAGTCTCCCAGTGGGAGAAATGGCGGTGGGAGAAACCCGCATACAGTGAAAGCCTCTTTGCCTGGGCATCTCCCCTGGGAAAGCACAGCATTCTTTGGGAAATCAGAGTTGGGTTCGGGATGCTGCTGCTGTTTGCCTGAGCTAGTCTCCGCAGCACGGTGGAAGACACCCGCATGGAGCGAAATACCCTTTGCCCTAGCATCCCCTCTGCCTGAGAGAGAAGCATGGTCGCACAAGTCTGTCACCGCGCTCCCCAGAAGGAAGTGTGGGGAAGGCGCAGCACGCCGCCCCCTGGGATGAGAAGGAGCCCTTGGCCTTGGGGTCGGGAAACGCTCCGGAAGCAGAATAGCCTGCCATTGCACGAACAGCAGGCCAGTGGCAAGACAAGTGTCACCCACTCCCTGTGCGGAGAGATCGAAGCCTGGCTGCTAAGGAGACATGAGGGGACGACTAGGGCAGGGGCGCGTGCTCCACTCTGAGGAAGGAGTCTGGGCAGAGAGCAGGCCTGTCCTGTGCCTCTGGTCCCAAGGGGAGAACATCTCCTAGGCCACCTGTCCCAAGGGCAGTCGGGCTTGCCCCCAGGTGCCATAACCGGAACTCGCAGAAACAACCCCATGGAGAAACGGGCAGTCAGATGCCGTCTTCCACCAAGATGTGGCAGTGTTGTGGGTGGCAGGGGGTGTGCCTGGTAAGGAGTGGAGACAGTCCCCCACAGTTCCCCAACCCAGAGCACGGGCCCTGTGCAGGGATCCTGTCGCCTCCTCTCTCCTGTGGTGAAGGCACTGGCCTAGACCCTGAGTCTGCCTGAGAGTCGGAGGAAAAGGCAAAGCCTTACCTACGCCAGGAGTTGGTAATGGGCAAAGAGTACCATGCTAGGCCACGCACGCTGCTGCAGGGTTGTGACTGTGTCTGCTTAGTTCGGATTAGCAAGGTGAACCCCGGGCGCGAACTGGGAGCCCGGGAATACAAGGCCCAAGAGGCACCAGCTCTCCTGCGGCTCTTCATCCCTGCCGCGACAGAGCGAACGACGAAAGTCTTGCTGAGGAAGCAGCAGCGAAGTGCGGTTCGCGCCAAGCTGGCAACCTCTGCGAAAGCATAGCATTCGCTGGGAAATCAGAGATTGTTCTGTGGGCTGCTTTTGCTACTTGCCTTAGCCTAGTATTCGCAGCACGATGGGAGAAAACCGCATAGAGCGAAAGCCTCTTTGCCGGGGCATCCCCTATGGGAAAGCACAGCATCCTTGGGAAATCAGAGTCGGGTCTGTGGGATGCTACCTGCTGCTTGCCAGAGCTGGTCTCCAAAGCACGGTGTAATAAACCCGCATGGAGCGAAATCCTCTTTGCCTGGGCATCCCCTCTGCCTGAGAGAGAAGCGCGGGGGCGCCTGTGGAAAGAGCCTTAAGGAAAGGGACACGTCTGTCACGGCAGAGCGAGGAAAGCCTGGCTGCTAAGGAGACACGAGGGGAAGATTAGGGCAGGGGAAATGGCTCCACTCTGTGGAAGGAGTCTGGGCAGAAGGCAGGCCTGTCCTGAGCCTTTGGGCTCAAGGAGACAGCAGGTGGAGACATGGGCTTGCCACCAGGCGCCTACCCTGAACTCGAGAAACAACTCCCAGAAAGAACTGGCCATCAGATGCCGGCTTCCTCCAGGATGTGGAAGCTTGGAGGAGGCACGGGGTTTAAGGGGTAGGAGTGGGGACAGTCCCCCAAAGCTCCCTATTCATGCACGGGCGGTGTGCAGGGATCCTGTCACCTCTCCTTTCCTGTGGGGAAAGCACTGGCTTATTCTGCGAGTCCGCCTGAGCGCCAGAGTAAAAGGCCAAGCGATGCCTACCCGGGAGATGTTTGTGTGCATAGAGTGCCATCCTAGGCTACGCACGCTACTGCACTTTTGTGGCTCTGTCTGCTTAGTTCGGCCTGGCAGGGTGAACCCAGGACGTGAACATGGAGCCCGGGAAAGGAAGACAGAAGAGGCACCAGCTCTACCACAGCTCTTCTTCCCTGACGCAACTGAAGCCTTGCAGAGGAAGCAGCGGCGAAGTGCTGTTCGCTCCAAGGCAAAGCCTCTGCGAAAGCACAGCATTCGCTGAGAAATGATCGGCGGGCTGCTGCTGCTTGCCTGAGCCCAGTCTCCCAGTGGGAGAAATCGCGGTGGGAGAAACCCGCATACAGTGAAAGCCTCTTTGCCTGGGCATCTCCCCTGGGAAAGCACAGCATTCTTTGGGAAATCAGAGTTGGGTTCAGGATGCTGCTGCTGTTTGCCTGAGCTAGTCTCCGCAGCACGGTGGAAGACACCCGCATGGAGCGAAATACCCTTTGCCCTAGCATCCCCTCTGCCTGAGAGAGAAGCATGGTCGCACAAGTCTGTCACCGCGCTCCCCAGGAGGAAGTGTGGGGAAGGCGCAGCACGCCGCCCCCTGGGATGAGAAGGAGCCCTTGGCCTTGGGGTCGGGAAACGCTCCGGAAGCAGAATAGCCTGCCATTGCACGAACAGCAGGCCAGTGGCAAGACAAGTGTCACCCACTCCCTGTGCGGAGAGATCGAAGCCTGGCTGCTAAGGAGACATGAGGGGATGACTAGGGCAGGGGCGCGTGCTCCACTCTGAGGAAGGAGTCTGGGCAGAGGGCAGGCCTGTCCTGTGCCTCTGGTCCCAAGGGGAGAACATCTCCTAGGCCACCTGTCCCAAGGGCAGTCGGGCTTGCCCCCAGGTGCCATACCCGGAACTCGCAGAAACAACCCCATGGAGAAACGGGCAGTGAGATGCCGTCTTCCACCAAGATGTGGCAGTGTTGTGGGTGGCAGGGGGTGTGCCTGGTAAGGAGTGGAGACAGTCCCACACAGTTCCCCATCCCAGAGCACGGGCCCTGTGCAGGGATCCTGTCGCCTCCTCTCTCCTGTGGTGAAGGCACTGGCCTAGACCCTGAGTCTGCCTGAGAGTCGGAGGAAAAGGCAAAGCCTTACCTACGCCAGGAGTTGGTAATGGGCAAAGAGTACCATGCTAGGCCACGCACGCTGCTGCAGGGTTGTGACTGTGTCTGCTTAGTTCGGCTTAGCAAGGTGAACCCCGGGCGCGAACTGGGAGCCCGGGAATACAAGGCCCAAGAGGCACCAGCTCTCCTGCGGCTCTTCATCCCTGCCGCGACAGAGCGAACGACGAAAGTCTTGCTGAGGAAGCAGCAGCGAAGTGCGGTTCGCGCCAAGCTGGCAACCTCTGCGAAAGCATAGCATTCGCTGGGAAATCAGAGATTGTTCTGTGGGCTGCTTTTGCTACTTGCCTTAGCCTAGTATTCGCAGCACGATGGGAGAAACCCGCATAGAGCGAAAGCCTCTTTGCCGGGGCATCCCCTATGGGAAAGCACAGCATCCTTGGGAAATCAGAGTCGGGTCTGTGGGATGCTACCTGCTGCTTGCCAGAGCTGGTCTCCAAAGCACGGTGTAATAAACCCGCATGGAGCGAAATCCTCTTTGCCTGGGCATCCCCTCTGCCTGAGAGAGAAGCACGGGGGCGCCTGTGGAAAGAGCCTTAAGGAAAGGGACACGTCTGTCACGGCAGAGCGAGGAAAGCCTGGCTGCTAAGGAGACACGAGGGGAAGATTAGGGCAGGGGAAAGGGCTCCACTCTGAGGAAGGAGTCTGGGCAGAAAGCATGCCTGTCCTGTACCTCTGGTCCCAAGGGGACCGCATCACCTTGGCCCCCTGTCCCGTCGGCAGTCGGGCTTGCTCCCATGTGCCATACCCGGAACTCGCAGAAACAACCCCATGAGAAACGGGCAGTCAGATGCCGTCTTCCAACAAGATGTGGCAGTGTTGTGGGTGGCAGGGTTTGTGCCTGGTAAGGAGTGGAGACAGTCCCCCACAGTTACCCATCCAGAGCACGGGCCGTGTGCTGGGATCCTGTCGCCTCCTGTCTCCTGTGGTGAAGGCACTGGCCAAGACCCCGAGTCTGCCTGAGCGCTGGAGCAAAAGGCAAAGCCTTACCTACGCCAAGAGATGGTAATAAACATAGAGTGCCATGCGAGGCCATGCACGCTGCTGCAGGGTTGTGACTGTGTCTGCTTTGTTCGGCATAGCAAGGTGAACCCCGGGCGCGAAATAGGAGCACGGGAATGCAAGGCCCAAGAGGCACCAGCTCTCCCGCGGCTCTTCATCCCTGCCGCGACAGAGCGAACGACCAAAGCCTTGCTGAGGAAGCAGCAGCGAAGTGCGGTTCGCACCAAGCTGAAAACTTCTGCAAAAGCATAGCAGTCGCTGGGAAATCAGAGTTGGTTCTGTGGGCTGTTTTTGTTGCTTGCCTTAGGCTAGTGTTCGCAGCACGATGGGAGAAACCCGCATAGAGCGAAAGCCTCATTGCCTGGGCATCCCCTCTGGGAAAGCACAGCATTCTATTGGAAATCAGAGTCGGGTCTGTGGGATGCTGCCTGCTGCTTGCCAGAGCTAGTTTCCACAGCATGGTGTAATAAACCCGCATGGAGCGAAATCCTCTTTGCCTGGGCATCCCCTCTGCCTGAGAGAGAAGCGCGGGGGCGCCTGTGGATAGAGCCTTAAGGAAAGGGACACGTCTGTCACGGCAGAGCGAGGAAAGCCTGGCTGCTAAGGAGACACGAGGGGAAGATTAGGGCAGGGGAATGGGCTCCACTCTGAGGAAGGAGTCTGGGCAGAAAGCATGCCTGTCCTGAGCCTTTGGGCTCAAGGAGACAGCAGGTGGAGACATGGGCTTGCCACCAGGCGCCTACCCTGAACTCGAGAAACAACTCCCAGAAAGAACTGGCCATCAGATGCCGGCTTCCTCCAGGATGTGGAAGCTTGGAGGAGGCACGGGGTTTAAGGGGTAGGAGTGGGGACAGTCCCCCAAAGCTCCCTATTCAGTGCACGGGCGGTGTGCAGGGATCCTGTCACCTCTCCTTTCCTGTGGGGAAAGCACTGGCTTAGTCTGCGAGTCCGCCTGAGCGCCAGAGTAAAAGGCCAAGCGATGCCTACCCGGGAGATGTTTGTGTGCATAGAGTGCCATCCTAGGCTACGCACGCTACTGCACTTTTGTGGCTCTGTCTGCTTAGTTCGGCCTGGCAGGGTGAACCCAGGACGTGAACATGGAGCCCGGGAAAGGAAGACAGAAGAGGCACCAGCTCTACCACAGCTCTTCTTCCCTGACGCAACTGAAGCCTTGCAGAGGAAGCAGCGGCGAAGTGCTGTTCGCTCCAAGGCAAAGCCTCTGCGAAAGCACAGCATTCGCTGAGAAATGTTCGGCGGGCTGCTGCTGCTTGCCTGAGCCCAGTCTCCCAGTGGGAGAAATCGCGGTGGGAGAAACCCGCATACAGTGAAAGCCTCTTTGCCTGGGCATCTCCCCTGGGAAAGCACAGCATTCTTTGGGAAATCAGAGTTGGGTTCGGGATGCTGCTGCTGTTTGCCTGAGCTAGTCTCCGCAGCACGGTGGAAGACACCCGCATGGAGCGAAATACCCTTTGCCCTAGCATCCCCTCTGCCTGAGAGAGAAGCATGGTCGCACAAGTCTGTCACCGCGCTCCCCAGGAGGAAGTGTGGGGAAGGCGCAGCACGCCGCCCCCTGGGATGAGAAGGAGCCCTTGGCCTTGGGGTCGGGAAACGCTCCGGAAGCAGAATAGCCTGCCATTGCACGAACAGCAGGCCAGTGGCAAGACAAGTGTCACCCACTCCCTGTGCGGAGAGATCGAAGCCTGGCTGCTAAGGAGACATGAGGGGACGACTAGGGCAGGGGCGCGTGCTCCACTCTGAGGAAGGAGTCTGGGCAGAGGGCAGGCCTGTCCTGTGCCTCTGGTCCCAAGGGGAGAACATCTCCTAGGCCACCTGTCCCAAGGGCAGTCGGGCTTGCCCCCAGGTGCCATACCCGGAACTCGCAGAAACAACCCCATGGAGAAACGGGCAGTCAGATGCCGTCTTCCACCAAGATGTGGCAGTGTTGTGGGTGGCAGGGGGTGTGCCTGGTAAGGAGTGGAGACAGTCCCACACAGTTCCCCATCCCAGAGCACGGGCCCTGTGCAGGGATCCTGTCGCCTCCTCTCTCCTGTGGTGAAGGCACTGGCCTAGACCCTGAGTCTGCCTGAGAGTCGGAGGAAAAGGCAAAGCCTTACCTACGCCAGGAGTTGGTAATGGGCAAAGAGTACCATGCTAGGCCACGCACGCTGCTGCAGGGTTGTGACTGTGTCTGCTTAGTTCGGCTTAGCAAGGTGAACCCCGGGCGCGAACTGGGAGCCCGGGAATACAAGGCCCAAGAGGCACCAGCTCTCCTGCGGCTCTTCATCCCTGCCGCGACAGAGCGAACGACGAAAGTCTTGCTGAGGAAGCAGCAGCGAAGTGCGGTTCGCGCCAAGCTGGCAACCTCTGCGAAAGCATAGCATTCGCTGGGAAATCAGAGATTGTTCTGTGGGCTGCTTTTGCTACTTGCCTTAGCCTAGTATTCGCAGCACGATGGGAGAAACCCGCATAGAGCGAAAGCCTCTTTGCCGGGGCATCCCCTATGGGAAAGCACAGCATCCTTGGGAAATCAGAGTCGGGTCTGTGGGATGCTACCTGCTGCTTGCCAGAGCTGGTCTCCAAAGCACGGTGTAATAAACCCGCATGGAGCGAAATCCTCTTTGCCTGGGCATCCCCTCTGCCTGAGAGAGAAGCGCGGGGGCGCCTGTGGAAAGAGCCTTAAGGAAAGGGACACGTCTGTCACGGCAGAGCGAGGAAAGCCTGGCTGCTAAGGAGACACGAGGGGAAGATTAGGGCAGGGGAAAGGGCTCCACTCTGAGGAAGGAGTCTGGGCAGAAAGCTTGCCTGTCCTGTACCTCTGGTCCCAAGGGGACCGCATCACCTTGGCCCCCTGTCCCGTCGGCAGTCGGGCTTGCTCCCATGTGCCATACCCGGAACTCGCAGAAACAACCCCATGAGAAACGGGCAGTCAGATGCCGTCTTCCAACAAGATGTGGCAGTGTTGTGGGTGGCAGGGTTTGTGCCTGGTAAGGAGTGGAGACAGTCCCCCACAGTTACCCATCCAGAGCACGGGCCGTGTGCTGGGATCCTGTCGCCTCCTGTCTCCTGTGGTGAAGGCACTGGCCAAGACCCCGAGTCTGCCTGAGCGCTGGAGCAAAAGGCAAAGCCTTACCTACGCCAAGAGATGGTAATAAACATAGAGTGCCATGCGAGGCCATGCACGCTGCTGCAGGGTTGTGACTGTGTCTGCTTTGTTCGGCATAGCAAGGTGAACCCCGGGCGCGAAATAGAAGCACGGGAATGCAAGGCCCAAGAGGCACCAGCTCTCCCGCGGCTCTTCATCCCTGCCGCGACAGAGCGAACGACCAAAGCCTTGCTGAGGAAGCAGCAGCGAAGTGCGGTTCGCACCAAGCTGAAAACTTCTGCAAAAGCATAGCAGTCGCTGGGAAATCAGAGTTGGTTCTGTGGGCTGTTTTTGTTGCTTGCCTTAGGCTAGTGTTCGCAGCACGATGGGAGAAACCCGCATAGAGCGAAAACCTCATTGCCTGGGCATCCCCTCTGGGAAAGCACAGCATTCTATTGGAAATCAGAGTCGGGTCTGTGGGATGCTGCCTGCTGCTTGCCAGAGCTAGTTTCCACAGCATGGTGTAATAAACCCGCATGGAGCGAAATCCTCTTTGCCTGGGCATCCCCTCTGCCTGAGAGAGAAGCGCGGGGGCGCCTGTGGATAGAGCCTTAAGGAAAGGGACACGTCTGTCACGGCAGAGCGAGGAAAGCCTGGCTGCTAAGGAGACACGAGGGGAAGATTAGGGCAGGGGAATGGGCTCCACTCTGAGGAAGGAGTCTGGGCAGAAAGCATGCCTGTCCTGAGCCTTTGGGCTCAAGGAGACAGCAGGTGGAGACATGGGCTTGCCACCAGGCGCCTACCCGGAACTCGAGAAACAACTCCCAGAAAGAACTGGCCATCAGATGCCGGCTTCCTCCAGGATGTGGAAGCTTGGAGGAGGCACGGGGTTTAAGGGGTAGGAGTGGGGACAGTCCCCCAAAGCTCCCTATTCAGTGCACGGGCGGTGTGCAGGGATCCTGTCACCTCTCCTTTCCTGTGGGGAAAGCACTGGCTTATTCTGCGAGTCCGCCTGAGCGCCAGAGTAAAAGGCCAAGCGATGCCTACCCGGGAGATGTTTGTGTGCATAGAGTGCCATCCTAGGCTACGCACGCTACTGCACTTTTGTGGCTCTGTCTGCTTAGTTCGGCCTGGCAGGGTGAACCCAGGACGTGAACATGGAGCCCGGGAAAGGAAGACAGAAGAGGCACCAGCTCTACCACAGCTCTTCTTCCCTGACGCAACTGAAGCCTTGCAGAGGAAGCAGCGGCGAAGTGCTGTTCGCTCCAAGGCAAAGCCTCTGCGAAAGCACAGCATTCGCTGAGAAATGTTCGGCGGGCTGCTGCTGCTTGCCTGAGCCCAGTCTCCCAGTGGGAGAAATCGCGGTGGGAGAAACCCGCATACAGTGAAAGCCTCTTTGCCTGGGCATCTCCCCTGGGAAAGCACAGCATTCTTTGGGAAATCAGAGTTGGGTTCGGGATGCTACTGCTGTTTGCCTGAGCTAGTCTCCGCAGCACGGTGGAAGACACCCGCATGGAGCGAAATACCCTTTGCCCTAGCATCCCCTCTGCCTGAGAGAGAAGCATGGTCGCACAAGTCTGTCACCGCGCTCTTCAGGAGGAAGTGTGGGGAAGGCGCAGCACGCCGCCCCCTGGGATGAGAAGGAGCCCTTGGCCTTGGGGTCGGGAAACGCTCCGGAAGCAGAATAGCCTGCCATTGCACGAACAGCAGGCCAGTGGCAAGACAAGTGTCACCCACTCCCTGTGCGGAGAGATCGAAGCCTGGCTGCTAAGGAGACATGAGGGGACGACTAGGGCAGGGGCGCGTGCTCCACTCTGAGGAAGGAGTCTGGGCAGAGGGCAGGCCTGTCCTGTGCCTCTGGTCCCAAGGGGAGAACATCTCCTAGGCCACCTGTCCCAAGGGCAGTCGGGCTTGCCCCCAGGTGCCATACCCGGAACTCGCAGAAACAACCCCATGGAGAAACGGGCAGTCAGATGCCGTCTTCCACCAAGATGTGGCAGTGTAGTGGGTGGCAGGGGGTGTGCCTGATAAGGAGTGGAGACAGTCCCCCACAGTTCCCCATCCCAGAGCACGGGCCCTGTGCAGGGATCCTGTCGCCTCCTCTCTCCTGTGGTGAAGGCACTGGCCTAGACCCTGAGTCTGCCTGAGAGTCGGAGGAAAAGGCAAAGCCTTACCTACGCCAGGAGTTGGTAATGGGCAAAGAGTACCATGCTAGGCCACGCACGCTGCTGCAGGGTTGTGACTGTGTCTGCTTAGTTTGGCTTAGCAAGGTGAACCCCGGGCGCGAACTGGCAGCCCGGGAATACAAGGCCCAAGAGGCACCAGCTCTCCTGCGGCTCTTCATCCCTGCCGCGACAGAGCGAACGACGAAAGTCTTGCTGAGGAAGCAGCAGCGAAGTGCGGTTCGCGCCAAGCTGGCAACCTCTGCGAAAGCATAGCATTCGCTGGGAAATCAGAGATTGTTCTGTGGGCTGCTTTTGCTACTTGCCTTAGCCTAGTATTCGCAGCACGATGGGAGAAACCCGCATAGAGCGAAAGCCTCTTTGCCGGGGCATCCCCTATGGGAAAGCACAGCATCCTTGGGAAATCAGAGACTGTTCTGTGGGATGCTGCCTGCTGCTTGCCAGAGCTGGTCTCCAAAGCACGGTGTAATAAACCCGCATGGAGCGAAATCCTCTTTGCCTGGGCATCCCCTCTGCCTGAGAGAGAAGCGCGGGGGCGCCTGTGGAAAGAGCCTTAAGGAAAGGGACACGTCTGTCACGGCAGAGCGAGGAAAGCCTGGCTGCTAAGGAGACACGAGGGGAAGATTAGGGCAGGGGAATGGGCTCCACTCTGAGGAAGGAGTCTGGGCAGAAAGCATGCCTGTCCTGTACCTCTGGTCCCAAGGGGACCGCATCACCTTGGCCCCCTGTCCCGTCGGCAGTCGGGCTTGCTCCCATGTGCCATACCCGGAACTCGCAGAAACAACCCCATGAGAAACGGGCAGTCAGATGCCGTCTTCCAACAAGATGTGGCAGTGTTGTGGGTGGTTGGGTTTGTGCCTGGTAAGGAGTGGAGACAGTCCCCCACAGTTACCCATCCAGAGCACGGGCCGTGTGCTGGGATCCTGTCGCCTCCTGTCTCCTGTGGTGAAGGCACTGGCCAAGACCCCGAGTCTGCCTGAGCGCTGGAGCAAAAGGCAAAGCCTTACCTACGCCAAGAGATGGTAATAAACATAGAGTGCCATGCGAGGCCATGCACGCTGCTGCAGGGTTGTGACTGTGTCTGCTTTGTTCGGCATAGCAAGGTGAACCCCGGGCGCGAAATAGGAGCACGGGAATGCAAGGCCCAAGAGGCACCAGCTCTCCCGCGGCTCTTCATCCCTGCCGCGACAGAGCGAACGACCAAAGCCTTGCTGAGGAAGCAGCAGCGAAGTGCGGTTCGCACCAAGCTGAAAACTTCTGCAAAAGCATAGCAGTCGCTGGGAAATCAGAGTTGGTTCTGTGGGCTGTTTTTGTTGCTTGCCTTAGGCTAGTGTTCGCAGCACGATGGGAGAAACCCGCATAGAGCGAAAGCCTCATTGCCTGGGCATCCCCTCTGGGAAAGCACAGCATTCTATTGGAAATCAGAGTCGGGTCTGTGGGATGCTGCCTGCTGCTTGCCGGAGCTAGTTTCCACAGCATGGTGTAATAAACCCGCATGGAGCGAAATCCTCTTTGCCTGGGCATCCCCTCTGCCTGAGAGAGAAGCGCGGGGGCGCCTGTGGAAAGAGCCTTAAGGAAAGGGACACGTCTGTCACGGCAGAGCGAGGAAAGCCTGGCTGCTAAGGAGACACGAGGGGAAGATTAGGGCAGGGGAAAGGGCTCCACTCTGAGGAAGGAGTCTGGGCAGAAAGCATGCCTGTCCTGAGCCTTTGGGCTCAAGGAGACAGCAGGTGGAGACATGGGCTTGCCACCAGGCGCCTACCCTGAACTCGAGAAACAACTCCCAGAAAGAACTGGCCATCAGATGCCGGCTTCCTCCAGGATGTGGAAGCTTGGAGGAGGCACGGGGTTTAAGGGGTAGGAGTGGGGACAGTCCCCCAAAGCTCCCTATTCAGTGCACGGGCGGTGTGCAGGGATCCTGTCACCTCTCCTTTCCTGTGGGGAAAGCACTGGCTTAGTCTGCGAGTCCGCCTGAGCGCCAGAGTAAAAGGCCAAGCGATGCCTACCCGGGAGATGTTTGTGTGCATAGAGTGCCATCCTAGGCTACGCACGCTACTGCACTTTTGTGGCTCTGTCTGCTTAGTTCGGCCTGGCAGGGTGAACCCAGGACGTGAACATGGAGCCCGGGAAAGGAAGACAGAAGAGGCACCAGCTCTACCACAGCTCTTCTTCCCTGACGCAACTGAAGCCTTGCAGAGGAAGCAGCGGCGAAGTGCTGTTCGCTCCAAGGCAAAGCCTCTGCGAAAGCACAGCATTCGCTGAGAAATGTTCGGCGGGCTGCTGCTGCTTGCCTGAGCCCAGTCTCCCAGTGGGAGAAATCGCGGTGGGAGAAACCCGCATCCAGTGAAAGCCTCTTTGCCTGGGCATCTCCCCTGGGAAAGCACAGCATTCTTTGGGAAATCAGAGTTGGGTTCGGGATGCTGCTGCTGTTTGCCTGAGCTAGTCTCCGCAGCACGGTGGAAGACACCCGCATGGAGCGAAATACCCTTTGCCCTAGCATCCCCTCTGCCTGAGAGAGAAGCATGGTCGCACAAGTCTGTCACCGCGCTCTTCAGGAGGAAGTGTGGGGAAGGCGCAGCACGCCGCCCCCTGGGATGAGAAGGAGCCCTTGGCCTTGGGGTCGGGAAACGCTCCGGAAGCAGAATAGCCTGCCATTGCACGAACAGCAG
Organism: Mustela nivalis; assembly: GCF_964662115.1. Lineage (NCBI taxonomy): Eukaryota > Metazoa > Chordata > Mammalia > Carnivora > Mustelidae > Mustela > Mustela nivalis. The sequence continues at coordinate 70,840 of NW_028135407.1, forward strand.
GCCAGTGGCAAGACAAGTGTCACCCACTCCCTGTGCGGAGAGATCGAAGCCTGGCTGCTAAGGAGACATGAGGGGACGACTAGGGCAGGGGCGCGTGCTCCACTCTGAGGAAGGAGTCTGGGCAGAGGGCAGGCCTGTCCTGTGCCTCTGGTCCCAAGGGGAGAACATCTCCTAGGCCACCTGTCCCAAGGGCAGTCGGGCTTGCCCCCAGGTGCCATACGCGGAACTCGCAGAAACAACCCCATGGAGAAACGGGCAGTCAGATGCCGTCTTCGACCAAGATGTGGCAGTGTTGTGGGTGGCAGGGGGTGTGCCTGGTAAGGAGTGGAGACAGTCCCCCACAGTTCCCCATCCCAGAGCACGGGCCCTGTGCAGGGATCCTGTCGCCTCCTCTCTCCTGTGGTGAAGGCACTGGCCTAGACCCTGAGTCGGCCTGAGAGTCGGAGGAAAAGGCAAAGCCTTACCTACGCCAGGAGTTGGTAATGGGCAAAGAGTACCATGCTAGGCCACGCACGCTGCTGCAGGGTTGTGACTGTGTCTGCTTAGTTCGGCTTAGCAAGGTGAACCCCGGGCGCGAACTGGGAGCCCGGGAATACAAGGCCCAAGAGGCACCAGCTCTCCTGCGGCTCTTCATCCCTGCCGCGAAAGAGCGAACGACGAAAGTCTTGCTGAGGAAGCAGCAGCGAAGTGCGGTTCGCGCCAAGCTGGCAAGCTCTGCGAAAGCATAGCATTCGCTGGGAAATCAGAGATTGTTCTGTGGGCTGCTTTTGCTACTTGCCTTAGCCTAGTATTCGCAGCACGATGGGAGAAACCCGCATAGAGCGAAAGCCTCTTTGCCGGGGCATCCCCTATGGGAAAGCACAGCATCCTTGGGAAATCAGAGTCGGGTCTGTGGGATGCTACCTGCTGCTTGCCAGAGCTGGTCTCCAAAGCACGGTGTAATAAACCCGCATGGAGCGAAATCCTCTTTGCCTGGGCATCCCCTCTGCCTGAGAGAGAAGCGCGGGGGCGCCTGTGGAAAGAGCCTTAAGGAAAGGGACACGTCTGTCACGGCAGAGCGAGGAAAGCCTGGCTGCTAAGGAGACACGAGGGGAAGATTAGGGCAGGGGAATGGGCTCCACTCTGAGGAAGGAGTCTGGGCAGAAAGCATGCCTGTCCTGTACCTCTGGTCCCAAGGGGACCGCATCACCTTGGCCCCCTGTCCCGTCGGCAGTCGGGCTTGCTCCCATGTGCCATACCCGGAACTCGCAGAAACAACCCCATGAGAAACGGGCAGTCAGATGCCGTCTTCCAACAAGATGTGGCAGTGTTGTGGGTGGCAGGGTTTGTGCCTGGTAAGGAGTGGAGACAGTCCCCCACAGTTACCCATCCAGAGCACGGGCCGTGTGCTGGGATCCTGTCGCCTCCTGTCTCCTGTGGTGAAGGCACTGGCCAAGACCCCGAGTCTGCCTGAGCGCTGGAGCAAAAGGCAAAGCCTTACCTACGCCAAGAGATGGTAATAAACATAGAGTGCCATGCGAGGCCATGCACGCTGCTACAGGGTTGTGACTATGTCTGCTTTGTTCGGCATAGCAAGGTGAACCCCGGGCGCGAAATAGGAGCCCGGGAATGCAAGGCCCAAGAGGCACCAGCTCTCCCGCGGCTCTTCATCCCTGCCGCGACAGAGCGAACGACCAAAGCCTTGCTGAGGAAGCAGCAGCGAAGTGCGGTTCGCACCAAGCTGAAAACTTCTGCAAAAGCATAGCAGTCGCTGGGAAATCAGAGTTGGTTCTGTGGGCTGTTTTTGTTGCTTGCCTTAGGCTAGTGTTCGCAGCACGATGGGAGAAACCCGCATAGAGCGAAAGCCTCATTGCCTGGGCATCCCCTCTGGGAAAGCACAGCATTCTATTGGAAATCAGAGTCGGGTCTGTGGGATGCTGCCTGCTGCTTGCCGGAGCTAGTTTCCACAGCATGGTGTAATAAACCCGCATGGAGCGAAATCCTCTTTGCCTGGGCATCCCCTCTGCCTGAGAGAGAAGCGCGGGGGCGCCTGTGGAAAGAGCCTTAAGGAAAGGGACACGTCTGTCACGGCAGAGCGAGGAAAGCCTGGCTGCTAAGGAGACACGAGGGGAAGATTAGGGCAGGGGAAAGGGCTCCACTCTGAGGAAGGAGTCTGGGCAGAAAGCATGCCTGTCCTGAGCCTTTGGGCTCAAGGAGACAGCAGGTGGAGACATGGGCTTGCCACCAGGCGCCTACCCTGAACTCGAGAAACAACTCCCAGAAAGAACTGGCCATCAGATGCCGGCTTCCTCCAGGATGTGGAAGCTTGGAGGAGGCACGGGGTTTAAGGGGTAGGAGTGGGGACAGTCCCCCAAAGCTCCCTATTCAGTGCACGGGCGGTGTGCAGGGATCCTGTCACCTCTCCTTTCCTGTGGGGAAAGCACTGGCTTAGTCTGCGAGTCCGCCTGAGCGCCAGAGTAAAAGGCCAAGCGATGCCTACCCGGGAGATGTTTGTGTGCATAGAGTGCCATCCTAGGCTACGCACGCTACTGCACTTTTGTGGCTCTGTCTGCTTAGTTCGGCCTGGCAGGGTGAACCCAGGACGTGAACATGGAGCCCGGGAAAGGAAGACAGAAGAGGCACCAGCTCTACCACAGCTCTTCTTCCCTGACGCAACTGAAGCCTTGCAGAGGAAGCAGCGGCGAAGTGCTGTTCGCTCCAAGGCAAAGCCTCTGCGAAAGCACAGCATTCGCTGAGAAATGTTCGGCGGGCTGCTGCTGCTTGCCTGAGCCCAGTCTCCCAGTGGGAGAAATCGCGGTGGGAGAAACCCGCATACAGTGAAAGCCTCTTTGCCTGGGCATCTCCCCTGGGAAAGCACAGCATTCTTTGGGAAATCAGAGTTGGGTTCGGGATGCTGCTGCTGTTTGCCTGAGCTAGTCTCCGCAGCACGGTGGAAGACACCCGCATGGAGCGAAATACCCTTTGCCCTAGCATCCCCTCTGCCTGAGAGAGAAGCATGGTCGCACAAGTCTGTCACCGCGCTCCCCAGGAGGAAGTGTGGGGAAGGCGCAGCACGCCGCCCCCTGGGATGAGAAGGAGCCCTTGGCCTTGGGGTCGGGAAACGCTCCGGAAGCAGAATAGCCTGCCATTGCACGAACAGCAGGCCAGTGGCAAGACAAGTGTCACCCACTCCCTGTGCGGAGAGATCGAAGCCTGGCTGCTAAGGAGACATGAGGGGACGACTAGGGCAGGGGCGCGTGCTCCACTCTGAGGAAGGAGTCTGGGCAGAGGGCAGGCCTGTCCTGTGCCTCTGGTCCCAAGGGGAGAACATCTCCTAGGCCACCTGTCCCAAGGGCAGTCGGGCTTGCCCCCAGGTGCCATACCCGGAACTCGCAGAAACAACCCCATGGAGAAACGGGCAGTCAGATGCCGTCTTCCACCAAGATGTGGCAGTGTTGTGGGTGGCAGGGGGTGTGCCTGGTAAGGAGTGGAGACAGTCCCCCACAGTTCCCCATCCCAGAGCTCGGGCCCTGTGCAGGGATCCTGTCGCCTCCTCTCTCCTGTGGTGAAGGCACTGGCCTAGACCCTGAGTCTGCCTGAGAGTCGGAGGAAAAGGCAAAGCCTTACCTACGCCAGGAGTTGGTAATGGGCAAAGAGTACCATGCTAGGCCACGCACGCTGCTGCAGGGTTGTGACTGTGTCTGCTTAGTTCGGCTTAGCAAGGTGAACCCCGGGCGCGAACTGGGAGCCCGGGAATACAAGGCCCAAGAGGCACCAGCTCTCCTGCGGCTCTTCATCCCTGCCGCGACAGAGCGAACGACGAAAGTCTTGCTGAGGAAGCAGCAGCGAAGTGCGGTTCGCGCCAAGCTGGCAACCTCTGCGAAAGCATAGCATTCGCTGGGAAATCAGAGATTGTTCTGTGGGCTGCTTTTGCTACTAGCCTTAGCCTAGTATTCGCAGCACGATGGGAGAAACCCGCATAGAGCGAAAGCCTCTTTGCCGGGGCATCCCCTATGGGAAAGCACAGCATCCTTGGGAAATCAGAGTCGGGTCGGTGGGATGCTACCTGCTGCTTGCCAGAGCTGGTCTCCAAAGCACGGTGTAATAAACCCGCATGGAGCGAAATCCTCTTTGCCTGGGCATCCCCTCTGCCTGAGAGAGAAGCGCGGGGGCGCCTGTGGAAAGAGCCTTAAGGAAAGGGACACGTCTGTCACGGCAGAGCGAGGAAAGCCTGGCTGCTAAGGAGACACGAGGGGAAGATTAGGGCAGGGGAAAGGGCTCCACTCTGAGGAAGGAGTCTGGGCAGAAAGCATGCCTGTCCTGAGCCTTTGGGCTCAAGGAGACAGCAGGTGGAGACATGGGCTTGCCACCAGGCGCCTACCCTGAACTCGAGAAACAACTCCCAGAAAGAACTGGCCATCAGATGCCGGCTTCCTCCAGGATGTGGAAGCTTGGAGGAGGCACGGGGTTTAAGGGGTAGGAGTGGGGACAGTCCCCCAAAGCTCCCTATTCAGTGCACGGGCGGTGTGCAGGGATCCTGTCACCTCTCCTTTCCTGTGGGGAAAGCACTGGCTTAGTCTGCGAGTCCGCCTGAGCGCCAGAGTAAAAGGCCAAGCGATGCCTACCCGGGAGATGTTTGTGTGCATAGAGTGCCATCCTAGGCTACGCACGCTACTGCACTTTTGTGGCTCTGTCTGCTTAGTTCGGCCTGGCAGGGTGAACCCAGGACGTGAACATGGAGCCCGGGAAAGGAAGACAGAAGAGGCACCAGCTCTACCACAGCTCTTCTTCCCTGACGCAACTGAAGCCTTGCAGAGGAAGCAGCGGCGAAGTGCTGTTCGCTCCAAGGCAAAGCCTCTGCGAAAGCACAGCATTCGCTGAGAAATGTTCGGCGGGCTGCTGCTGCTTGCCTGAGCCCAGTCTCCCAGTGGGAGAAATCGCGGTGGGAGAAACCCGCATCCAGTGAAAGCCTCTTTGCCTGGGCATCTCCCCTGGGAAAGCACAGCATTCTTTGGGAAATCAGAGTTGGGTTCGGGATGCTGCTGCTGTTTGCCTGAGATAGTCTCCGCAGCACGGTGGAAGACACCCAAATGGAGCGAAATACCCTTTGCCCTAGCATCCCCTCTGCCTGAGAGATAAGCATGGTCGCACAAGTCTGTCACCGCGCTCCCCAGGAGGAAGTGTGGGGAAGGCGCAGCACGCCGCCCCCTGGGATGAGAAGGAGCCCTTGGCCTTGGGGTCGGGAAACGCTCCGGAAGCAGAATAGCCTGCCATTGCACGAACAGCAGGCCAGTGGCAAGACAAGTGTCACCCACTCCCTGTGCGGAGAGATCGAAGCCTGGCTGCTAAGGAGACATGAGGGGACGACTAGGGCAGGGGCGCGTGCTCCACTCTGAGGAAGGAGTCTGGGCAGAGGGCAGGCCTGTCCTGTGCCTCTGGTCCCAAGGGGAGAACATCTCCTAGGCCACCTGTCCCAAGGGCAGTTGGGCTTGCCCCCAGGTGCCATACCCGGAACTCGCAGAAACAACCCCATGGAGAAACGGGCAGTCAGATGCCGTCTTCCACCAAGATGTGGCAGTGTTGTGGGTGGCAGGGGGTGTGCCTGGTAAGGAGTGGAGACAGTCCCCCACAGTTCCCCATCCCAGAGCACGGGCCCTGTGCAGGGATCCTGTCGCCTCCTCTCTCCTGTGGTGAAGGCACTGGCCTAGACCCTGAGTCTGCTGAGAGTTGGAGGAAAAGGCAAAGCCTTACCTACGCCAGGAGTTGGGAATGGGCAAAGAGTACCATGCTAGGCCACGCACGCTGCTGCAGGGTTGTGACTGTGTCTGCTTAGTTCGGCTTAGCAAGGTGAACCCCGGGCGCGAACTGGGAGCCCGGGAATACAAGGCCCAAGAGGCACCAGCTCTCCTGCGGCTCTTCATCCCTGTCGCGACAGAGCGAACGACGAAAGTCTTGCTGAGGAAGCAGCAGCGAAGTGCGGTTCGCGCCAAGCTGGCAACCTCTGCGAAAGCATAGCATTCGCTGGGAAATCAGAGATTGTTCTGTGGGCTGCTTTTGCTACTTGCCTTAGCCTAGTATTCGCAGCACGATGGGAGAAACCCTCATAGAGCGAAAGCCTCTTTGCCGGGGCATCCCCTATGGGAAAGCACAGCATCCTTGGGAAATCAGAGTCGGGTCGGTGGGATGCTACCTGCTGCTTGCCAGAGCTGGTCTCCAAAGCACGGTGTAATAAACCCGCATGGAGCGAAATCCTCTTTGCCTGGGCATCCCCTCTGCCTGAGAGAGAAGCGCGGGGGCGCCTGTGGAAAGAGCCTTAAGGAAAGGGACACGTCTGTCACGGCAGAGCGAGGAAAGCCTGGCTGCTAAGGAGACACGAGGGGAAGATTAGGGCAGGGGAATGGGCTCCACTTTGAGGAAGGAGTCTGGGCAGAAAGCATGCCTGTCCTGTACCTCTGGTCCCAAGGGGACCGCATCACCTTGGCCCCCTGTCCCGTCGGCAGTCGGGCTTGCTCCCATGTGCCATACCCGGAACTCGCAGAAACTACCCCATGAGAAACGGGCAGTCAGATGCCGTCTTCCAACAAGATGTGGCAGTGTTGTGGGTGGCAGGGTTTGTGCCTGGTAAGGAGTGGAGACAGTCCCCCACAGTTACCCATCCAGAGCACGGGCCGTGTGCTGGGATCCTGTCGCCTCCTGTCTCCTGTGGTGAAGGCACTGGCCAAGACCCCGAGTCTGCCTGAGTGCTGGAGCAAAAGGCAAAGCCTTACCTACGCCAAGAGATGGTAATAAACATAGAGTGCCATGCTAGGCCATGCACGCTGCTGCAGGGTTGTGACTGTGTCTGCTTTGTTCGGCATAGCAAGGTGAACCCCGGGCGCGAAATAGGAGCATGGGAATGCAAGGCCCAAGAGGCACCAGCTCTCCCGCGGCTCTTCATCCCTGCCGCGACAGAGCGAACGACCAAAGCCTTGCTGAGGAAGCAGCAGCGAAGTGCGGTTCGCACCAAGCTGAAAACTTCTGCAAAAGCATAGCAGTCGCTGGGAAATCAGAGTTGGTTCTGTGGGCTGTTTTTGTTGCTTGCCTTAGGCTAGTGTTCGCAGCACGATGGGAGAAACCCGCATAGAGCGAAAGCCTCATTGCCTGGGCATCCCCTCTGGGAAAGCACAGCATTCTATTGGAAATCAGAGTCGGGTCTGTGGGATGCTGCCTGCTGCTTGCCGGAGCTAGTTTCCACAGCATGGTGTAATAAACCCGCATGGAGCGAAATCCTCTTTGCCTGGGCATCCCCTCTGCCTGAGAGAGAAGCGCGGGGGCGCCTGTGGAAAGAGCCTTAAGGAAAGGGACACGTCTGTCACGGCAGAGCGAGGAAAGCCTGGTTGCTAAGGAGACACGAGGGGAAGATTAGGGCAGGGGAAAGGGCTCCACTCTGAGGAAGGAGTCTGGGCAGAAAGCATGCCTGTCCTGAGCCTTTGGGCTCAAGGAGACAGCAGGTGGAGACATGGGCTTGCCACCAGACGCCTACCCTGAACTCGAGAAACAACTCCCAGAAAGAACTGGCCATCAGATGCCGGCTTCCTCCAGGATGTGGAAGCTTGGAGGAGGCACGGGGTTTAAGGGGTAGGAGTGGGGACAGTCCCCCAAAGCTCCCTATTCAGTGCACGGGCGGTGTGCAGGGATCCTGTCACCTCTCCTTTCCTGTGGGGAAAGCACTGGCTTAGTCTGCGAGTCCGCCTGAGCGCCAGAGTAAAAGGCCAAGCGATGCCTACCCAGGAGATGTTTGTGTGCATAGAGTGCCATCCTAGGCTACGCACGCTACTGCACTTTTGTGGCTCTGTCTGCTTAGTTCGGCCTGGCAGGGTGAACCCAGGACGTGAACATGGAGCCCGGGAAAGGAAGACAGAAGAGGCACCAGCTCTACCACAGCTCTTCTTCCCTGACGCAACTGAAGCCTTGCAGAGGAAGCAGCGGCGAAGTGCTGTTCGCTCCAAGGCAAAGCCTCTGCGAAAGCACAGCATTCGCTGAGAAATGTTCGGCGGGCTGCTGCTGCTTGCCTGAGCCCAGTCTCCCAGTGGGAGAAATGGCGGTGGGAGAAACCCGCATACAGTGAAAGCCTCTTTGCCTGGGCATCTCCCCTGGGAAAGCACAGCATTCTTTGGGAAATCAGAGTTGGGTTCGGGATGCTGCTGCTGCTTGCCTGAGCTAGTCTCCGCAGCACGGTGGAAGACACCCGCATGGAGCGAAATACCCTTTGCCCTAGCATCCCCTCTGCCTGAGAGAGAAGCATGGTCGCACAAGTCTGTCACCGCGCTCCCCAGGAGGAAGTGTGGGGAAGGCGCAGCACGCCGCCCCCTGGGATGAGAAGGAGCCCTTGGCCTTGGGGTCGGGAAACGCTCCGGAAGCAGAATAGCCTGCCATTGCACGAACAGCAGGCCAGTGGCAAGACAAGTGTCACCCACTCCCTGTGCGGAGAGATCGAAGCCTGGCTGCTAAGGAGACATGAGGGGACGACTAGGGCAGGGGCGCGTGCTCCACTCTGAGGAAGGAGTCTGGGCAGAGGGCAGGCCTGTCCTGTGCCTCTGGTCCCAAGGGGAGAACATCTCCTAGGCCACCTGTCCCAAGGGCAGTCGGGCTTGCCCCCAGGTGCCATACCCGGAACTCGCAGAAACAACCCCATGGAGAAACGGGCAGTCAGATGCCGTCTTCCACCAAGATGTGGCAGTGTTGTGGGTGGCAGGGGGTGTGCCTGGTAAGGAGTGGAGACAGTCCCCCACAGTTCCCCATCCCAGAGCACGGGCCCTGTGCAGGGATCCTGTCGCCTCCTCTCTCCTGTGGTGAAGGCACTGGCCTAGACCCTGAGTCTGCTGAGAGTTGGAGGAAAAGGCAAAGCCTTACCTACGCCAGGAGTTGGGAATGGGCAAAGAGTACCATGCTAGGCCACGCACGCTGCTGCAGGGTTGTGACTGTGTCTGCTTAGTTCGGCTTAGCAAGGTGAACCCCGGGCGCGAACTGGGAGCCCGGGAATACAAGGCCCAAGAGGCACCAGCTCTCCTGCGGCTCTTCATCCCTGTCGCGACAGAGCGAACGACGAAAGTCTTGCTGAGGAAGCAGCAGCGAAGTGCGGTTCGCGCCAAGCTGGCAACCTCTGCGAAAGCATAGCATTCGCTGGGAAATCAGAGATTGTTCTGTGGGCTGCTTTTGCTACTTGCCTTAGCCTAGTATTCGCAGCACGATGGGAGAAACCCTCATAGAGCGAAAGCCTCTTTGCCGGGGCATCCCCTATGGGAAAGCACAGCATCCTTGGGAAATCAGAGTCGGGTCGGTGGGATGCTACCTGCTGCTTGCCAGAGCTGGTCTCCAAAGCACGGTGTAATAAACCCGCATGGAGCGAAATCCTCTTTGCCTGGGCATCCCCTCTGCCTGAGAGAGAAGCGCGGGGGCGCCTGTGGAAAGAGCCTTAAGGAAAGGGACACGTCTGTCACGGCAGAGCGAGGAAAGCCTGGCTGCTAAGGAGACACGAGGGGAAGATTAGGGCAGGGGAATGGGCTCCACTTTGAGGAAGGAGTCTGGGCAGAAAGCATGCCTGTCCTGTACCTCTGGTCCCAAGGGGACCGCATCACCTTGGCCCCCTGTCCCGTCGGCAGTCGGGCTTGCTCCCATGTGCCATACCCGGAACTCGCAGAAACTACCCCATGAGAAACGGGCAGTCAGATGCCGTCTTCCAACAAGATGTGGCAGTGTTGTGGGTGGCAGGGTTTGTGCCTGGTAAGGAGTGGAGACAGTCCCCCACAGTTACCCATCCAGAGCACGGGCCGTGTGCTGGGATCCTGTCGCCTCCTGTCTCCTGTGGTGAAGGCACTGGCCAAGACCCCGAGTCTGCCTGAGTGCTGGAGCAAAAGGCAAAGCCTTACCTACGCCAAGAGATGGTAATAAACATAGAGTGCCATGCTAGGCCATGCACGCTGCTGCAGGGTTGTGACTGTGTCTGCTTTGTTCGGCATAGCAAGGTGAACCCCGGGCGCGAAATAGGAGCATGGGAATGCAAGGCCCAAGAGGCACCAGCTCTCCCGCGGCTCTTCATCCCTGCCGCGACAGAGCGAACGACCAAAGCCTTGCTGAGGAAGCAGCAGCGAAGTGCGGTTCGCACCAAGCTGAAAACTTCTGCAAAAGCATAGCAGTCGCTGGGAAATCAGAGTTGGTTCTGTGGGCTGTTTTTGTTGCTTGCCTTAGGCTAGTGTTCGCAGCACGATGGGAGAAACCCGCATAGAGCGAAAGCCTCATTGCCTGGGCATCCCCTCTGGGAAAGCACAGCATTCTATTGGAAATCAGAGTCGGGTCTGTGGGATGCTGCCTGCTGCTTGCCGGAGCTAGTTTCCACAGCATGGTGTAATAAACCCGCATGGAGCGAAATCCTCTTTGCCTGGGCATCCCCTCTGCCTGAGAGAGAAGCGCGGGGGCGCCTGTGGAAAGAGCCTTAAGGAAAGGGACACGTCTGTCACGGCAGAGCGAGGAAAGCCTGGTTGCTAAGGAGACACGAGGGGAAGATTAGGGCAGGGGAAAGGGCTCCACTCTGAGGAAGGAGTCTGGGCAGAAAGCATGCCTGTCCTGAGCCTTTGGGCTCAAGGAGACAGCAGGTGGAGACATGGGCTTGCCACCAGACGCCTACCCTGAACTCGAGAAACAACTCCCAGAAAGAACTGGCCATCAGATGCCGGCTTCCTCCAGGATGTGGAAGCTTGGAGGAGGCACGGGGTTTAAGGGGTAGGAGTGGGGACAGTCCCCCAAAGCTCCCTATTCAGTGCACGGGCGGTGTGCAGGGATCCTGTCACCTCTCCTTTCCTGTGGGGAAAGCACTGGCTTAGTCTGCGAGTCCGCCTGAGCGCCAGAGTAAAAGGCCAAGCGATGCCTACCCAGGAGATGTTTGTGTGCATAGAGTGCCATCCTAGGCTACGCACGCTACTGCACTTTTGTGGCTCTGTCTGCTTAGTTCGGCCTGGCAGGGTGAACCCAGAACGTGAACATGGAGCCCGGGAAAGGAAGACAGAAGAGGCACCAGCTCTACCACAGCTCTTCTTCCCTGACGCAACTGAAGCCTTGCAGAGGAAGCAGCGGCGAAGTGCTGTTCGCTCCAAGGCAAAGCCTCTGCGAAAGCACAGCATTCGCTGAGAAATGTTCGGCGGGCTGCTGCTGCTTGCCTGAGCCCAGTCTCCCAGTGGGAGAAATGGCGGTGGGAGAAACCCGCATACAGTGAAAGCCTCTTTGCCTGGGCATCTCCCCTGGGAAAGCACAGCATTCTTTGGGAAATCAGAGTTGGGTTCGGGATGCTGCTGCTGTTTGCCTGAGCTAGTCTCCGCAGCACGGTGGAAGACACCCGCATGGAGCGAAATACCCTTTGCCCTAGCATCCCCTCTGCCTGAGAGAGAAGCATGGTCGCACAAGTCTGTCACCGCGCTCCCCAGGAGGAAGTGTGGGGAAGGCGCAGCACGCCGCCCACTGGGATGAGAAGGAGCCCTTGGCCTTGGGGTCGGGAAACGCTCCGGAAGCAGAATAGCCTGCCATTGCACGAACAGCAGGCCAGTGGCAAGACAAGTGTCACCCACTCCCTGTGCGGAGAGATCGAAGCCTGGCTGCTAAGGAGACATGAGGGGACGACTAGGGCAGGGGCGCGTGCTCCACTCTGAGGAAGGAGTCTGGGCAGAGGGCAGGCCTGTCCTGTGCCTCTGGTCCCAAGGGGAGAACATCTCCTAGGCCACCTGTCCCAAGGGCAGTCGGGCTTGCCCCCAGGTGCCATACCCGGAACTCGCAGAAACAACCCCATGGAGAAACGGGCAGTCAGATGCCGTCTTCCACCAAGATGTGGCAGTGTTGTGGGTGGCAGGGGGTGTGCCTGGTAAGGAGTGGAGACAGTCCCCCACAGTTCCCCATCCCAGAGCACGGGCCCTGTGCAGGGATCCTGTCGCCTCCTCTCTCCTGTGGTGAAGGCACTGGCCTAGACCCTGAGTCGGCCTGAGAGTCGGAGGAAAAGGCAAAGCCTTACCTACGCCAGGAGTTGGTAATGGGCAAAGAGTACCATGCTAGGCCACGCACGCTGCTGCAGGGTTGTGACTGTGTCTGCTTAGTTCGGCTTAGCAAGGTGAACCCCGGGCGCGAACTGGGAGCCCGGGAATACAAGGCCCAAGAGGCACCAGCTCTCCTGCGGCTCTTCATCCCTGCCGCGACAGAGCGAACGACGAAAGTCTTGCTGAGGAAGCAGCAGCGAAGTGCGGTTCGCGCCAAGCTGGCAACCTCTGCGAAAGCATAGCATTCGCTGGGAAATCAGAGATTGTTCTGTGGGCTGCTTTTGCTACTTGCCTTAGCCTAGTATTCGCAGCACGATGGGAGAAACCCGCATAGAGCGAAAGCCTCTTTGCCGGGGCATCCCCTATGGGAAAGCACAGCATCCTTGGGAAATCAGAGTCGGGTCGGTGGGATGCTACCTGCTGCTTGCCAGAGCTGGTCTCCAAAGCACGGTGTAATAAACCCGCATGGAGCGAAATCCTCTTTGCCTGGGCATCCCCTCTGCCTGAGAGAGAAGCGCGGGGGCGCCTGTGGAAAGAGCCTTAAGGAATGGGACACGTCTGTCACGGCAGAGCGAGGAAAGCCTGGCTTCTAAGGAGACACGAGGGGAAGATTAGGGCAGGGGAATGGGCTCCACTCTGAGGAAGGAGTCTGGGCAGAAAGCATGCCTGTCCTGTACCTCTGGTCCCAAGGGGACCGCATCACCTTGGCCCCCTGTCCCGTCGGCAGTCGGGCTTGCTCCCATGTGCCATACCCGGAACTCGCAGAAACAACCCCATGAGAAACGGGCAGTCAGATGCCGTCTTCCAACAAGATGTGGCAGTGTTGTGGGTGGCAGGGTTTGTGCCTGGTAAGGAGTGGAGACAGTCCCCCACAGTTACACATCCAGAGCACGGGCCGTGTGCTGGGATCCTGTCGCCTCCTGTCTCCTGTGGTGAAGGCACTGGCCAAGACCCCGAGTCGGCCTGAGCGCTGGAGCAAAAGGCAAAGCCTTACCTACGCCAAGAGGTGGTAATAAACATAGAGTGCCATGCGAGGCCATGCACGCTGCTGCAGGGTTGTGACTGTGTCTGCTTTGTTCGGCATAGCAAGGTGAACCCCGGGCGCGAAATAGGAGCACGGGAATGCAAGGCCCAAGAGGCACCAGCTCTCCCGCGGCTCTTCATCCCTGCCGCGACAGAGCGAACGACCAAAGCCTTGCTGAGGAAGCAGCAGCGAAGTGCGGTTCGCACCAAGCTGAAAACTTCTGCAAAAGCATAGCAGTCGCTGGGAAATCAGAGTTGGTTCTGTGGGCTGTTTTTGTTGCTTGCCTTAGGCTAGTGTTCGCAGCACGATGGGAGAAACCCGCATAGAGCGAAAGCCTCATTGCCTGGGCATCCCCTCTGGGAAAGCACAGCATTCTATTGGAAATCAGAGTCGGGTCTGTGGGATGCTGCCTGCTGCTTGCCGGAGCTAGTTTCCACAGCATGGTGTAATAAAACCGCATGGAGCGAAATCCTCTTTGCCTGGGCATCCCCTCTGCCTGAGAGAGAAGCGCGGGGGCGCCTGTGGAAAGAGCCTTAAGGAAAGGGACACGTCTGTCACGGCAGAGCGAGGAACGCCTGGCTGCTAAGGAGACACGAGGGGAAGATTAGGGCAGGGGAAAGGGCTCCACTCTGAGGAAGGAGTCTGGGCAGAAAGCATGCCTGTCCTGAGCCTTTGGGCTCAAGGAGACAGCAGGTGGAGACATGGGCTTGCCACCAGGCGCCTACCCTGAACTCGAGAAACAACTCCCAGAAAGAACTGGCCATCAGATGCCGGCTTCCTCCAGGATGTGGAAGCTTGGAGGAGGCACGGGGTTTAAGGGGTAGGAGTGGGGACGGTCCCCCAAAGCTCCCTATTCAGTGCACGGGCGGTGTGCAGGGATCCTGTCACCTCTCCTTTCCTGTGGGGAAAGCACTGGCTTAGTCTGCGAGTCCGCCTGAGCGCCAGAGTAAAAGGCCAAGCGATGCCTACCCGGGAGATGTTTGTGTGCATAGAGTGCCATCCTAGGCTACGCACGCTACTGCACTTTTGTGGCTCTGTCTGCTTAGTTCGGCCTGGCAGGGTGAACCCAGGACGTGAACATGGAGCCCGGGAAAGGAAGACAGAAGAGGCACCAGCTCTACCACAGCTCTTCTTCCCTGACGCAACTGAAGCCTTGCAGAGGAAGCAGCGGCGAAGTGCTGTTCGCTCCAAGGCAAAGCCTCTGCGAAAGCACAGCATTCGCTGAGAAATGTTCGGCGGGCTGCTGCTGCTTGCCTGAGCCCAGTCTCCCAGTGGGAGAAATCGCGGTGGGAGAAACCCGCATACAGTGAAAGCCTCTTTGCCTGGGCATCTCCCCTGGGAAAGCACAGCATTCTTTGGGAAATCAGAGTTGGGTTCGGGATGCTGCTGCTGTTTGCCTGAGCTAGTCTCCGCAGCACGGTGGAAGACACCCGCATGGAGCGAAATACCCTTTGCCCTAGCATCCCCTCTGCCTGAGAGAGAAGCATGGTCGCACAAGTCTGTCACCGCGCTCCCCAGGAGGAAGTGTGGGGAAGGCGCAGCACGCCGCCCCCTGGGATGAGAAGGAGCCCTTGGCCTTGGGGTCGGGAAACGCTCCGGAAGCAGAATAGCCTGCCATTGCACGAACAGCAGGCCAGTGGCAAGACAAGTGTCACCCACTCCCTGTGCGGAGAGATCGAAGCCTGGCTGCTAAGGAGACATGAGGGGACGACTAGGGCAGGGGCGCGTGCTCCACTCTGAGGAAGGAGTCTGGGCAGAGGGCAGGCCTGTCCTGTGCCTCTGGTCCCAAGGGGAGAACATCTCCTAGGCCACCTGTCCCAAGGGCAGTCGGGCTTGCCCCCAGGTGCCATACCCGGAACTCGCAGAAACAACCCCATGGAGAAACGGGCAGTCAGATGCCGTCTTCCACCAAGATGTGGCAGTGTTGTGGGTGGCAGGGGGTGTGCCTGGTAAGGAGTGGAGACAGTCCCCCACAGTTCCCCATCCCAGAGCACGGGCCCTGTGCAGGGATCCTGTCGCCTCCTCTCTCCTGTGGTGAAGGCACTGGCCTAGACCCTGAGTCGGCCTGAGAGTCGGAGGAAAAGGCAAAGCCTTACCTACGCCAGGAGTTGGTAATGGGCAAAGAGTACCATGCTAGGCCACGCACGCTGCTGCAGGGTTGTGACTGTGTCTGCTTAGTTCGGCTTAGCAAGGTGAACCCCGGGCGCGAACTGGGAGCCCGGGAATACAAGGCCCAAGAGGCACCAGCTCTCCTGCGGCTCTTCATCCCTGCCGCGACAGAGCGAACGACGAAAGTCTTGCTGAGGAAGCAGCAGCGAAGTGCGGTTCGCGCCAAGCTGGCAACCTCTGCGAAAGCATAGCATTCGCTGGGAAATCAGAGATTGTTCTGTGGGCTGCTTTTGCTACTTGCCTTAGCCTAGTATTCGCAGCACGATGGGAGAAACCCGCATAGAGCGAAAGCCTCTTTGCCGGGGCATCCCCTATGGGAAAGCACAGCATCCTTGGGAAATCAGAGTCGGGTCGGTGGGATGCTACCTGCTGCTTGCCAGAGCTGGTCTCCAAAGCACGGTGTAATAAACCCGCATGGAGCGAAATCCTCTTTGCCTGGGCATCCCCTCTGCCTGAGAGAGAAGCGCGGGGGCGCCTGTGGAAAGAGCCTTAAGGAAAGGGACACGTCTGTCACGGCAGAGCGAGGAAAGCCTGGCTGCTAAGGAGACACGAAGCGAAGATTAGGGCAGGGGAATGGGCTCCACTCTGAGGAAGGAGTCTGGGCAGAAAGCATGCCTGTCCTGTACCTCTGGTCCCAAGGGGACCGCATCACCTTGGCCCCCTGTCCCGTCGGCAGTCGGGCTTGCTCCCATGTGCCATACCCGGAACTCGCAGAAACAACCCCATGAGAAACGGGCAGTCAGATGCCGTCTTCCAACAAGATGTGGCAGTGTTGTGGGTGGCAGGGTTTGTGCCTGGTAAGGAGTGGAGACAGTCCCCCACAGTTACACATCCAGAGCACGGGCCGTGTGCTGGGATCCTGTCGCCTCCTGTCTCCTGTGGTGAAGGCACTGGCCAAGACCCCGAGTCGGCCTGAGCGCTGGAGTAAAAGGCAAAGCCTTACCTACGCCAAGAGATGGTAATAAACATAGAGTGCCATGCGAGGCCATGCACGCTACTGCAGGGTTGTGACTGTGTCTGCTTTGTTCGGCATAGCAAGGTGAACCCCGGGCGCGAAATAGGAGCCCGGGAATGCAAGGCCCAAGAGGCACCAGCTCTCCCGCGGCTCTTCATCCCTGCCGCGACAGAGCGAACGACCAAAGCCTTGCTGAGGAAGCAGCAGCGAAGTGCGGTTCGCACCAAGCTGAAAACTTCTGCAAAAGCATAGCAGTCGCTGGGAAATCAGAGTTGGTTCTGTGGGCTGTTTTTGTTGCTTGCCTTAGGCTAGTGTTCGCAGCACGATGGGAGAAACCCGCATAGAGCGAAAGCCTCATTGCCTGGGCATCCCCTCTGGGAAAGCACAGCATTCTATTGGAAATCAGAGTCGGGTCTGTGGGATGCTGCCTGCTGCTTGCCGGAGCTAGTTTCCACAGCATGGTGTAATAAACCCGCATGGAGCGAAATCCTCTTTGCCTGGGATCCCCTCTGCCTGAGAGAGAAGCGCGGGGGCGCCTGTGGAAAGAGCCTTAAGGAAAGGGACACGTCTGTCATGGCAGAGCGAGGAAAGCCTGGCTGCTAAGGAGACACGAGGGGAAGATTAGGGCAGGGGAAAGGGCTCCACTCTGAGGAAGGAGTCTGGGCAGAAAGCATGCCTGTCCTGAGCCTTTGGGCTCAAGGAGACAGCAGGTGGAGACATGGGCTTGCCACCAGGCGCCTACCCTGAACTCGAGAAACAACTCCCAGAAAGAACTGGCCATCAGATGCCGGCTTCCTCCAGGATGTGGAAGCTTGGAGGAGGCACGGGGTTTAAGGGGTAGGAGTGGGGACGGTCCCCCAAAGCTCCCTATTCAGTGCACGGGCGGTGTGCAGGGATCCTGTCACCTCTCCTTTCCTGTGGGGAAAGCACTGGCTTAGTCTGCGAGTCCGCCTGAGCGCCAGAGTAAAAGGCCAAGCAATGCCTACCCGGGAGATGTTTGTGTGCATAGAGTGCCATCCTAGGCTACGCACGCTACTGCACTTTTGTGGCTCTGTCTGCTTAGTTCGGCCTGGCAGGGTGAACCCAGGACGTGAACATGGAGCCCGGGAAAGGAAGACAGAAGAGGCACCAGCTCTACCACAGCTCTTCTTCCCTGACGCAACTGAAGCCTTGCAGAGGAAGCAGCGGCGAAGTGCTGTTCGCTCCAAGGCAAAGCCTCTGCGAAAGCACAGCATTCGCTGAGAAATGTTCGGCGGGCTGCTGCTGCTTGCCTTAGCCCAGTCTCCCAGTGGGAGAAATCGCGGTGGGAGAAACCCGCATACAGTGAAAGCCTCTTTGCCTGGGCATCTCCCCTGGGAAAGCACAGCATTCTTTGGGAAATCAGAGTTGGGTTCGGGATGCTGCTGCTGTTTGCCTGAGCTAGTCTCCGCAGCACGGTGGAAGACACCCGCATGGAGCGAAATACCCTTTGCCCTAGCATCCCCTCTGCCTGAGAGAGAAGCATGGTCGCACAAGTCTGTCACCGCGCTCCCCAGGAGGAAGTGTGGGGAAGGCGCAGCACGCCGCCCACTGGGATGAGAAGGAGCCCTTGGCCTTGGGGTCGGGAAACGCTCCGGAAGCAGAATAGCCTGCCATTGCACGAACAGCAGGCCAGTGGCAAGACAAGTGTCACCCACTCCCTGTGCGGAGAGATCGAAGCCTGGCTGCTAAGGAGACATGAGGGGACGACTAGGGCAGGGGCGCGTGCTCCACTCTGAGGAAGGAGTCTGGGCAGAGGGCAGGCCTGTCCTGTGCCTCTGGTCCCAAGGGGAGAACATCTCCTAGGCCACCTGTCCCAAGGGCAGTCGGGCTTGCCCCCAGGTGCCATACCCGGAACTCGCAGAAACAACCCCATGGAGAAACGGGCAGTCAGATGCCGTCTTCCACCAAGATGTGGCAGTGTTGTGGGTGGCAGGGGGTGTGCCTGGTAAGGAGTGGAGACAGTCCCCCACAGTTCCCCATCCCAGAGCACGGGCCCTGTGCAGCGATCCTGTCGCCTCCTCTCTCCTGTGGTGAAGGCACTGGCCTAGAACCTGAGTCTGCCTGAGAGTCGGAGGAAAAGGCAAAGCCTTACCTACGCCAGGAGTTGGTAATGGGCAAAGAGTACCATGCTAGGCCACGCACGCTGCTGCAGGGTTGTGACTGTGTCTGCTTAGTTCGGCTTAGCAAGGTGAACCCCGGGCGCGAACTGGGAGCCCGGGAATACAAGGCCCAAGAGGCACCAGCTCTCCTGCGGCTCTTCATCCCTGCCGCGACAGAGCGAACGACGAAAGTCTTGCTGAGGAAGCAGCAGCGAAGTGCGGTTCGCGCCAAGCTGGCAACCTCTGCGAAAGCATAGCATTCGCTGGGAAATCAGAGATTGTTCTGTGGGCTGCTTTTGCTACTTGCCTTAGCCTAGTATTCGCAGCACGATGGGAGAAACCCGCATAGAGCGAAAGCCTCTTTGCCGGGGCATCCCCTATGGGAAAGCACAGCATCCTTGGGAAATCAGAGTCGGGTCGGTGGGATGCTACCTGCTGCTTGCCAGAGCTGGTCTCCAAAGCACGGTGTAATAAACCCGCATGGAGCGAAATCCTCTTTGCCTGGGCATCCCCTCTGCCTGAGAGAGAAGCGCGGGGGCGCCTGTGGAAAGAGCCTTAAGGAAAGGGACACGTCTGTCACGGCAGAGCGAGGAAAGCCTGGCTGCTAAGGAGACACGAGGGGAAGATTAGGGCAGGGGAATGGGCTCCACTCTGAGGAAGGAGTCTGGGCAGAAAGCATGCCTGTCCTGTACCTCTGGTCCCAAGGGGACCGCATCACCTTGGCCCCCTGTCCCGTCGGCAGTCGGGCTTGCTCCCATGTGCCATACCCGGAACTCGCAGAAACAACCCCATGAGAAACGGGCAGTCAGATGCCGTCTTCCAACAAGATGTGGCAGTGTTGTGGGTGGCAGGGTTTGTGCCTGGTAAGGAGTGGAGACAGTCCCCCACAGTTACCCATCCAGAGCACGGGCCGTGTGCTGGGATCCTGTCGCCTCCTGTCTCCTGTGGTGAAGGCACTGGCCAAGACCCCGAGTCTGCCTGAGCGCTGGAGCAAAAGGCAAAGCCTTACCTACGCCAAGAGATGGTAATAAACATAGAGTGCCATGCGAGGCCATGCACGCTGCTGCAGGGTTGTGACTGTGTCTGCTTTGTTCGGCATAGCAAGGTGAACCC
Source organism: Mustela nivalis (assembly GCF_964662115.1). Taxonomy (NCBI): domain Eukaryota; kingdom Metazoa; phylum Chordata; class Mammalia; order Carnivora; family Mustelidae; genus Mustela; species Mustela nivalis. The sequence goes on from NW_028135407.1 coordinate 90,256, forward strand.
CGGGCGCGAAATAGGAGCACGGGAATGCAAGGCCCAAGAGGCACCAGCTCTCCCGCGGCTCTTCATCCCTGCCGCGACAGAGCGAACGACCAAAGCCTTGCTGAGGAAGCAGCAGCGAAGTGCGGTTCGCACCAAGCTGAAAACTTCTGCAAAAGCATAGCAGTCGCTGGGAAATCAGAGTTGGTTCTGTGGGCTGTTTTTGTTGCTTGCCTTAGGCTAGTGTTCGCAGCACGATGGGAGAAACCCGCATAGAGCGAAAGCCTCATTGCCTGGGCATCCCCTCTGGGAAAGCACAGCATTCTATTGGAAATCAGAGTCGGGTCTGTGGGATGCTGCCTGCTGCTTGCCGGAGCTAGTTTCCACAGCATGGTGTAATAAAACCGCATGGAGCGAAATCCTCTTTGCCTGGGCATCCCCTCTGCCTGAGAGAGAAGCGCGGGGGCGCCTGTGGAAAGAGCCTTAAGGAAAGGGACACGTCTGTCACGGCAGAGCGAGGAACGCCTGGCTGCTAAGGAGACACGAGGGGAAGATTAGGGCAGGGGAAAGGGCTCCACTCTGAGGAAGGAGTCTGGGCAGAAAGCATGCCTGTCCTGAGCCTTTGGGCTCAAGGAGACAGCAGGTGGAGACATGGGCTTGCCACCAGGCGCCTACCCTGAACTCGAGAAACAACTCCCAGAAAGAACTGGCCATCAGATGCCGGCTTCCTCCAGGATGTGGAAGCTTGGAGGAGGCACGGGGTTTAAGGGGTAGGAGTGGGGACAGTCCCCCAAAGCTCCCTATTCAGTGCACGGGCGGTGTGCAGGGATCCTGTCACCTCTCCTTTCCTGTGGGGAAAGCACTGGCTTAGTCTGCGAGTCCGCCTGAGCGCCAGAGTAAAAGGCCAAGCGATGCCTACCCGGGAGATGTTTGTGTGCATAGAGTGCCATCCTAGGCTACGCACGCTACTGCACTTTTGTGGCTCTGTCTGCTTAGTTCGGCCTGGCAGGGTGAACCCAGGACGTGAACATGGAGCCCGGGAAAGGAAGACAGAAGAGGCACCAGCTCTACCACAGCTCTTCTTCCCTGACGCAACTGAAGCCTTGCTGAGGAAGCAGCAGCCAAGTGCGGTTCGCACCAAGCTGAAAACTTCTGCAAAAGCATAGCAGTCGCTGGGAAATCAGAGTTGGTTCTGTGGGCTGTTTTTGTTGCTTGCCTTAGGCTAGTGTTCGCAGCACGATGGGAGAAACCCGCATAGAGCGAAAGCCTCATTGCCTGGGCATCCCCTCTGGGAAAGCACAGCATTCTATTGGAAATCAGAGTCGGGTCTGTGGGATGCTGCCTGCTGCTTGCCGGAGCTAGTTTCCACAGCATGGTGTAATAAACCCGCATGGAGCGAAATCCTCTTTGCCTGGGCATCCCCTCTGCCTGAGAGAGAAGCGCGGGGGCGCCTGTGGAAAGAGCCTTAAGGAAAGGGACACGTCTGTCACGGCAGAGCGAGGAACGCCTGGCTGCTAAGGAGACACGAGGGGAAGATTAGGGCAGGGGAAAGGGCTCCACTCTGAGGAAGGAGTCTGGGCAGAAAGCATGCCTGTCCTGAGCCTTTGGGCTCAAGGAGACAGCAGGTGGAGACATGGGCTTGCCACCAGGCGCCTACCCTGAACTCGAGAAACAACTCCCAGAAAGAACTGGCCATCAGATGCCGGCTTCCTCCAGGATGTGGAAGCTTGGAGGAGGCACGGGGTTTAAGGGGTAGGAGTGGGGACAGTCCCCCAAAGCTCCCTATTCAGTGCACGGGCGGTGTGCAGGGATCCTGTCACCTCTCCTTTCCTGTGGGGAAAGCACTGGCTTAGTCTGCGAGTCCGCCTGAGCGCCAGAGTAAAAGGCCAAGCGATGCCTACCCGGGAGATGTTTGTGTGCATAGAGTGCCATCCTAGGCTACGCACGCTACTGCACTTTTGTGGCTCTGTCTGCTTAGTTCGGCCTGGCAGGGTGAACCCAGGACGTGAACATGGAGCCCGGGAAAGGAAGACAGAAGAGGCACCAGCTCTACCACAGCTCTTCTTCCCTGACGCAACTGAAGCCTTGCAGAGGAAGCAGCGGCGAAGTGCTGTTCGCTCCAAGGCAAAGCCTCTGCGAAAGCACAGCATTCGCTGAGAAATGTTCGGCGGGCTGCTGCTGCTTGCCTGAGCCCAGTCTCCCAGTGGGAGAAATCGCGGTGGGAGAAACCCGCATACAGTGAAAGCCTCTTTGCCTGGGCATCTCCCCTGGGAAAGCACAGCATTCTTTGGGAAATCAGAGTTGGGTTCGGGATGCTGCTGCTGTTTGCCTGAGCTAGTCTCCGCAGCACGGTGGAAGACACCCGCATGGAGCGAAATACCCTTTGCCCTAGCATCCCCTCTGCCTGAGAGAGAAGCATGGTCGCACAAGTCTGTCACCGCGCTCCCCAGGAGGAAGTGTGGGGAAGGCGCAGCACGCCGCCCCCTGGGATGAGAAGGAGCCCTTGGCCTTGGGGTCGGGAAACGCTCCGGAAGCAGAATAGCCTGCCATTGCACGAACAGCAGGCCAGTGGCAAGACAAGTGTCACCCACTCCCTGTGCGGAGAGATCGAAGCCTGGCTGCTAAGGAGACATGAGGGGACGACTAGGGCAGGGGCGCGTGCTCCACTCTGAGGAAGGAGTCTGGGCAGAGGGCAGGCCTGTCCTGTGCCTCTGGTCCCAAGGGGAGAACATCTCCTAGGCCACCTGTCCCAAGGGCAGTCGGGCTTGCCCCCAGGTGCCATACCCGGAACTCGCAGAAACAACCCCATGGAGAAACGGGCAGTCAGATGCCGTCTTCCACCAAGATGTGGCAGTGTTGTGGGTGGCAGGGGGTGTGCCTGGTAAGGAGTGGAGACAGTCCCCCACAGTTCCCCATCCCAGAGCACGGGCCCTGTGCAGGGATCCTGTCGCCTCCTCTCTCCTGTGGTGAAGGCACTGGCCTAGACCCTGAGTCTGCCTGAGAGTCGGAGGAAAAGGCAAAGCCTTACCTACGCCAGGAGTTGGTAATGGGCAAAGAGTACCATGCTAGGCCACGCACGCTGCTGCAGGGTTGTGACTGTGTCTGCTTAGTTCGGCTTAGCAAGGTGAACCCCGGGCGCGAACTGGGAGCCCGGGAATACAAGGCCCAAGAGGCACCAGCTCTCCTGCGGCTCTTCATCCCTGCCGCGACAGAGCGAATGACGAAAGTCTTGCTGAGGAAGCAGCAGCGAAGTGCGGTTCGCGCCAAGCTGGCAACCTCTGCGAAAGCATAGCATTCGCTGGGAAATCAGAGATTGTTCTGTGGGCTGCTTTTGCTACTTGCCTTAGCCTAGTATTCGCAGCACGATGGGAGAAACCCGCATAGAGCGAAAGCCTCTTGGCCGGGGCATCCCCTATGGGAAAGCACAGCATCCTTGGGAAATCAGAGTCGGGTCGGTGGGATGCTACCTGCTGCTTGCCAGAGCTGGTCTCCAAAGCACGGTGTAATAAACCCGCATGGAGCGAAATCCTCTTTGCCTGGGCATCCCCTCTGCCTGAGAGAGAAGCGCGGGGGCGCCTGTGGAATGAGCCTTAAGGAAAGGGACACGTCTGTCACGGCAGAGCGAGGAAAGCCTGGCTGCTAAGGAGACACGAGGGGAAGATTAGGGCAGGGGAATGGGCTCCACTCTGAGGAAGGAGTCTGGGCAGAAAGCATGCCTGTCCTGTACCTCTGGTCCCAAGGGGACCGCATCACCTTGGCCCCCTGTCCCGTCGGCAGTCGGGCTTGCTCCCATGTGCCATACCCGGAACTCGCAGAAACAACCCCATGAGAAACGGGCAGTCAAATGCCGTCTTCCAACAAGATGTGGCAGTGTTGTGGGTGGCAGGGTTTGTGCCTGGTAAGGAGTGGAGACAGTCCCCCACAGTTACCCATCCAGAGCACGGGCCGTGTGCTGGGATCCTGTCGCCTCCTGTCTCCTGTGGTGAAGGCACTGGCCAAGACCCCGAGTCTGCCTGAGCGCTGGAGCAAAAGGCAAAGCCTTACCTACGCCAAGAGATGGTAATAAACATAGAGTGCCATGCGAGGCCATGCACGCTGCTGCAGGTTTGTGACTGTGTCTGCTTTGTTCGGCATAGCAAGGTGAACCCCGGGCGCGAAATAGGAGCACGGGAATGCAAGGCCCAAGAGGCACCAGCTCTCCCGCGGCTCTTCATCCCTGCCGCGACAGAGCGAACGACCAAAGCCTTGCTGAGGAAGCAGCAGCGAAGTGCGGTTCGCACCAAGCTGAAAACTTCTGCAAAAGCATAGCAGTCGCTGGGAAATCAGAGTTGGTTCTGTGGGCTGTTTTTGTTGCTTGCCTTAGGCTAGTGTTCGCAGCACGATGGGAGAAACCCGCATAGAGCGAAAGCCTCATTGCCTGGGCATCCCCTCTGGGAAAGCACAGCATTCTATTGGAAATCAGAGTCGGGTCTGTGGGATGCTGCCTGCTGCTTGCCGGAGCTAGTTTCCACAGCATGGTGTAATAAACCCGCATGGAGCGAAATCCTCTTTGCCTGGGATCCCCTCTGCCTGAGAGAGAAGCGCGGGGGCGCCTGTGGAAAGAGCCTTAAGGAAAGGGACACGTCTGTCACGGCAGAGCGAGGAAAGCCTGGCTGCTAAGGAGACACGAGGGGAAGATTAGGGCAGGGGAAAGGGCTCCACTCTGAGGAAGGAGTCTGGGCAGAAAGCATGCCTGTCCTGAGCCTTTGGGCTCAAGGAGACAGCAGGTGGAGACATGGGCTTGCCACCAGGCGCCTACCCTGAACTCGAGAAACAACTCCCAGAAAGAACTGGCCATCAGATGCCGGCTTCCTCCAGGATGTGGAAGCTTGGAGGAGGTACGGGGTTTAAGGGGTAGGAGTGGGGACAGTCCCCCAAAGCTCCCTATTCAGTGCACGGGCGGTGTGCAGGGATCCTGTCACCTCTCCTTTCCTGTGGGGAAAGCACTGGCTTAGTCTGCGAGTCCGCCTGAGCGCCAGAGTAAAAGGCCAAGCGATGCCTACCCGGGAGATGTTTGTGTGCATAGAGTGCCATCCTAGGCTACGCACGCTACTGCACTTTTGTGGCTCTGTCTGCTTAGTTCGGCCTGGCAGGGTGAACCCAGGACGTGAACATGGAGCCCGGGAAAGGAAGACAGAAGAGGCACCAGCTCTACCACAGCTCTTCTTCCCTGACGCAACTGAAGCCTTGCTGAGGAAGCAGCAGCCAAGTGCGGTTCGCACCAAGCTGAAAACTTCTGCAAAAGCATAGCAGTCGCTGGGAAATCAGAGTTGGTTCTGTGGGCTGTTTTTGTTGCTTGCCTTAGGCTAGTGTTCGCAGCACGATGGGAGAAACCCGCATAGAGCGAAAGCCTCATTGCCTGGGCATCCCCTCTGGGAAAGCACAGCATTCTATTGGAAATCAGAGTCGGGTCTGTGGGATGCTGCCTGCTGCTTGCCGGAGCTAGTTTCCACAGCATGGTGTAATAAACCCGCATGGAGCGAAATCCTCTTTGCCTGGGCATCCCCTCTGCCTGAGAGAGAAGCGCGGGGGCGCCTGTGGAAAGAGCCTTAAGGAAAGGGACACGTCTGTCACGGCAGAGCGAGGAACGCCTGGCTGCTAAGGAGACACGAGGGGAAGATTAGGGCAGGGGAAAGGGCTCCACTCTGAGGAAGGAGTCTGGGCAGAAAGCATGCCTGTCCTGAGCCTTTGGGCTCAAGGAGACAGCAGGTGGAGACATGGGCTTGCCACCAGGCGCCTACCCTGAACTCGAGAAACAACTCCCAGAAAGAACTGGCCATCAGATGCCGGCTTCCTCCAGGATGTGGAAGCTTGGAGGAGGCACGGGGTTTAAGGGGTAGGAGTGGGGACAGTCCCCCAAAGCTCCCTATTCAGTGCACGGGCGGTGTGCAGGGATCCGGTCACCTCTCCTTTCCTGTGGGGAAAGCACTGGCTTAGTCTGCGAGTCCGCCTGAGCGCCAGAGTAAAAGGCCAAGCGATGCCTACCCGGGAGATGTTTGTGTGCATAGAGTGCCATCCTAGGCTACGCACGCTACTGCACTTTTGTGGCTCTGTCTGCTTAGTTCGGCCTGGCAGGGTGAACCCAGGACGTGAACATGGAGCCCGGGAAAGGAAGACAGAAGAGGCACCAGCTCTACCACAGCTCTTCTTCCCTGACGCAACTGAAGCCTTGCTGAGGAAGCAGCAGCCAAGTGCGGTTCGCACCAAGCTGAAAACTTCTGCAAAAGCATAGCAGTCGCTGGGAAATCAGAGTTGGTTCTGTGGGCTGTTTTTGTTGCTTGCCTTAGGCTAGTGTTCGCAGCACGATGGGAGAAACCCGCATAGAGCGAAAGCCTCATTGCCTGGGCATCCCCTCTGGGAAAGCACAGCATTCTATTGGAAATCAGAGTCGGGTCTGTGGGATGCTGCCTGCTGCTTGCCGGAGCTAGTTTCCACAGCATGGTGTAATAAACCCGCATGGAGCGAAATCCTCTTTGCCTGGGCATCCCCTCTGCCTGAGAGAGAAGCGCGGGGGCGCCTGTGGAAAGAGCCTTACGGAAAGGGACACGTCTGTCACGGCAGAGCGAGGAACGCCTGGCTGCTAAGGAGACACGAGGGGAAGATTAGGGCAGGGGAAAGGGCTCCACTCTGAGGAAGGAGTCTGGGCAGAAAGCATGCCTGTCCTGAGCCTTTGGGCTCAAGGAGACAGCAGGTGGAGACATGGGCTTGCCACCAGGCGCCTACCCTGAACTCGAGAAACAACTCCCAGAAAGAACTGGCCATCAGATGCCGGCTTCCTCCAGGATGTGGAAGCTTGGAGGAGGCACGGGGTTTAAGGGGTAGGAGTGGGGACAGTCCCCCAAAGCTCCCTATTCAGTGCACGGGCGGTGTGCAGGGATCCTGTCACCTCTCCTTTCCTGTGGGGAAAGCACTGGCTTAGTCTGCGAGTCCGCCTGAGCGCCAGAGTAAAAGGCCAAGCGATGCCTACCCGGGAGATGTTTGTGTGCATAGAGTGCCATCCTAGGCTACGCACGCTACTGCACTTTTGTGGCTCTGTCTGCTTAGTTCGGCCTGGCAGGGTGAACCCAGGACGTGAACATGGAGCCCGGGAAAGGAAGACAGAAGAGGCACCAGCTCTACCACAGCTCTTCTTCCCTGACGCAACTGAAGCCTTGCAGAGGAAGCAGCGGCGAAGTGCTGTTCGCTCCAAGGCAAAGCCTCTGCGAAAGCACAGCATTCGCTGAGAAATGTTCGGCGGGCTGCTGCTGCTTGCCTGAGCCCAGTCTCCCAGTGGGAGAAATCGCGGTGGGAGAAACCCGCATCCAGTGAAAGCCTCTTTGCCTGGGCATCTCCCCTGGGAAAGCACAGCATTCTTTGGGAAATCAGAGTTGGGTTCGGGATGCTGCTGCTGTTTGCCTGAGCTAGTCTCCGCAGCACGGTGGAAGACACCCGCATGGAGCGAAATACCCTTTGCCCTAGCATCCCCTCTGCCTGAGAGAGAAGCATGGTCGCACAAGTCTGTCACCGCGCTCCCCAGGAGGAAGTGTGGGGAAGGCGCAGCACGCCGCCCCCTGGGATGAGAAGGAGCCCTTGGCCTTGGGGTCGGGAAACGCTCCGGAAGCAGAATAGCCTGCCATTGCACGAACAGCAGGCCAGTGGCAAGACAAGTGTCACCCACTCCCTGTGCGGAGAGATCGAAGCCTGGCTGCTAAGGAGACATGAGGGGACGACTAGGGCAGGGGCGCGTGCTCCACTCTGAGGAAGGAGTCTGGGCAGAGGGCAGGCCTGTCCTGTGCCTCTGGTCCCAAGGGGAGAACATCTCCTAGGCCACCTGTCCCAAGGGCAGTCGGGCTTGCCCCCAGGTGCCATACCCGGAACTCGCAGAAACAACCCCATGGAGAAACGGGCAGTCAGATGCCGTCTTCCACCAAGATGTGGCAGTGTTGTGGGTGGCAGGGGGTGTGCCTGGTAAGGAGTGGAGACAGTCCCCCACAGTTCCCCATCCCAGAGCACGGGCCCTGTGCAGGGATCCTGTCGCCTCCTCTCTCCTGTGGTGAAGGCACTGGCCTAGACCCTGAGTCTGCCTGAGAGTCGGAGGAAAAGGCAAAGTCTTACCTACGCCAGGAGTTGGTAATGGGCAAAGAGTACCATGCTAGGCCACGCACGCTGCTGCAGGGTTGTGACTGTGTCTGCTTAGTTCGGCTTAGCAAGGTGAACCCCGGGCGCGAACTGGGAGCCCGGGAATACAAGGCCCAAGAGGCACCAGCTCTCCTGCGGCTCTTCATCCCTGCCGCGACAGAGCGAACGACGAAAGTCTTGCTGAGGAAGCAGCAGCGAAGTGCGGTTCGCGCCAAGCTGGCAACCTCTGCGAAAGCATAGCATTCGCTGGGAAATCAGAGATTGTTCTGTGGGCTGCTTTTGCTACTTGCCTTAGCCTAGTATTCGCAGCACGATGGGAGAAACCCGCATAGAGCGAAAGCCTCTTGGCCGGGGCATCCCCTATGGGAAAGCACAGCATCCTTGGGAAATCAGAGTCGGGTCGGTGGGATGCTACCTGCTGCTTGCCAGAGCTGGTCTCCAAAGCACGGTGTAATAAACCCGCATGGAGCGAAATCCTCTTTGCCTGGGCATCCCCTCTGCCTGAGAGAGAAGCGCGGGGGCGCCTGTGGAATGAGCCTTAAGGAAAGGGACACGTCTGTCACGGCAGAGCGAGGAAAGCCTGGCTGCTAAGGAGACACGAGGGGAAGATTAGGGCAGGGGAATGGGCTCCACTCTGAGGAAGGAGTCTGGGCAGAAAGCATGCCTGTCCTGTACCTCTGGTCCCAAGGGGACCGCATCACCTTGGCCCCCTGTCCCGTCGGCAGTCGGGCTTGCTCCCATGTGCCATACCCGGAACTCGCAGAAACAACCCCATGAGAAACGGGCAGTCAGATGCCGTCTTCCAACAAGATGTGGCAGTGTTGTGGGTGGCAGGGTTTGTGCCTGGTAAGGAGTGGAGACAGTCCCCCACAGTTACCCATCCAGAGCACGGGCCGTGTGCTGGGATCCTGTCGCCTCCTGTCTCCTGTGGTGAAGGCACTGGCCAAGACCCCGAGTCTGCCTGAGCGCTGGAGCAAAAGGCAAAGCCTTACCTACGCCAAGAGATGGTAATAAACATAGAGTGCCATGCGAGGCCATGCACGCTGCTGCAGGTTTGTGACTGTGTCTGCTTTGTTCGGCATAGCAAGGTGAACCCCGGGCGCGAAATAGGAGCACGGGAATGCAAGGCCCAAGAGGCACCAGCTCTCCCGCGGCTCTTCATCCCTGCCGCGACAGAGCGAACGACCAAAGCCTTGCTGAGGAAGCAGCAGCGAAGTGCGGTTCGCACCAAGCTGAAAACTTCTGCAAAAGCATAGCAGTCGCTGGGAAATCAGAGTTGGTTCTGTGGGCTGTTTTTGTTGCTTGCCTTAGGCTAGTGTTCGCAGCACGATGGGAGAAACCCGCATAGAGCGAAAGCCTCATTGCCTGGGCATCCCCTCTGGGAAAGCACAGCATTCTATTGGAAATCAGAGTCGGGTCTGTGGGATGCTGCCTGCTGCTTGCCGGAGCTAGTTTCCACAGCATGGTGTAATAAACCCGCATGGAGCGAAATCCTCTTTGCCTGGGATCCCCTCTGCCTGAGAGAGAAGCGCGGGGGCGCCTGTGGAAAGAGCCTTAAGGAAAGGGACACGTCTGTCACGGCAGAGCGAGGAAAGCCTGGCTGCTAAGGAGACACGAGGGGAAGATTAGGGCAGGGGAAAGGGCTCCACTCTGAGGAAGGAGTCTGGGCAGAAAGCATGCCTGTCCTGAGCCTTTGGGCTCAAGGAGACAGCAGGTGGAGACATGGGCTTGCCACCAGGCGCCTACCCTGAACTCGAGAAACAACTCCCAGAACGAACTGGCCATCAGATGCCGGCTTCCTCCAGGATGTGGAAGCTTGGAGGAGGTACGGGGTTTAAGGGGTAGGAGTGGGGACAGTCCCCCAAAGCTCCCTATTCAGTGCACGGGCGGTGTGCAGGGATCCTGTCACCTCTCCTTTCCTGTGGGGAAAGCACTGGCTTAGTCTGCGAGTCCGCCTGAGCGCCAGAGTAAAAGGCCAAGCGATGCCTACCCGGGAGATGTTTGTGTGCATAGAGTGCCATCCTAGGCTACGCACGCTACTGCACTTTTGTGGCTCTGTCTGCTTAGTTCGGCCTGGCAGGGTGAACCCAGGACGTGAACATGGAGCCCGGGAAAGGAAGACAGAAGAGGCACCAGCTCTACCACAGCTCTTCTTCCCTGACGCAACTGAAGCCTTGCTGAGGAAGCAGCAGCCAAGTGCGGTTCGCACCAAGCTGAAAACTTCTGCAAAAGCATAGCAGTCGCTGGGAAATCAGAGTTGGTTCTGTGGGCTGTTTTTGTTGCTTGCCTTAGGCTAGTGTTCGCAGCACGATGGGAGAAACCCGCATAGAGCGAAAGCCTCATTGCCTGGGCATCCCCTCTGGGAAAGCACAGCATTCTATTGGAAATCAGAGTCGGGTCTGTGGGATGCTGCCTGCTGCTTGCCGGAGCTAGTTTCCACAGCATGGTGTAATAAACCCGCATGGAGCGAAATCCTCTTTGCCTGGGCATCCCCTCTGCCTGAGAGAGAAGCGCGGGGGCGCCTGTGGAAAGAGCCTTAAGGAAAGGGACACGTCTGTCACGGCAGAGCGAGGAACGCCTGGCTGCTAAGGAGACACGAGGGGAAGATTAGGGCAGGGGAAAGGGCTCCACTCTGAGGAAGGAGTCTGGGCAGAAAGCATGCCTGTCCTGAGCCTTTGGGCTCAAGGAGACAGCAGGTGGAGACATGGGCTTGCCACCAGGCGCCTACCCTGAACTCGAGAAACAACTCCCAGAAAGAACTGGCCATCAGATGCCGGCTTCCTCCAGGATGTGGAAGCTTGGAGGAGGCACGGGGTTTAAGGGGTAGGAGTGGGGACAGTCCCCCAAAGCTCCCTATTCAGTGCACGGGCGGTGTGCAGGGATCCGGTCACCTCTCCTTTCCTGTGGGGAAAGCACTGGCTTAGTCTGCGAGTCCGCCTGAGCGCCAGAGTAAAAGGCCAAGCGATGCCTACCCGGGAGATGTTTGTGTGCATAGAGTGCCATCCTAGGCTACGCACGCTACTGCACTTTTGTGGCTCTGTCTGCTTAGTTCGGCCTGGCAGGGTGAACCCAGGACGTGAACATGGAGCCCGGGAAAGGAAGACAGAAGAGGCACCAGCTCTACCACAGCTCTTCTTCCCTGACGCAACTGAAGCCTTGCAGAGGAAGCAGCGGCGAAGTGCTGTTCGCTCCAAGGCAAAGCCTCTGCGAAAGCACAGCATTCGCTGAGAAATGTTCGGCGGGCTGCTGCTGCTTGCCTGAGCCCAGTCTCCCAGTGGGAGAAATCGCGGTGGGAGAAACCCGCATACAGTGAAAGCCTCTTTGCCTGGGCATCTCCCCTGGGAAAGCACAGCATTCTTTGGGAAATCAGAGTTGGGTTCGGGATGCTGCTGCTGTTTGCCTGAGCTAGTCTCCGCAGCACGGTGGAAGACACCCGCATGGAGCGAAATACCCTTTGCCCTAGCATCCCCTCTGCCTGAGAGAGAAGCATGGTCGCACAAGTCTGTCACCGCGCTCCCCAGGAGGAAGTGTGGGGAAGGCGCAGCACGCCGCCCCCTGGGATGAGAAGGAGCCCTTGGCCTTGGGGTCGGGAAACGCTCCGGAAGCAGAATAGCCTGCCATTGCACGAACAGCAGGCCAGTGGCAAGACAAGTGTCACCCACTCCCTGTGCGGAGAGATCGAAGCCTGGCTGCTAAGGAGACATGAGGGGACGACTAGGGCAGGGGCGCGTGCTCCACTCTGAGGAAGGAGTCTGGGCAGAGGGCAGGCCTGTCCTGTGCCTCTGGTCCCAAGGGGAGAACATCTCCTAGGCCACCTGTCCCAAGGGCAGTCGGGCTTGCCCCCAGGTGCCATACGCGGAACTCGCAGAAACAACCCCATGGAGAAACGGGCAGTCAGATGCCGTCTTCGACCAAGATGTGGCAGTGTTGTGGGTGGCAGGGGGTGTGCCTGGTAAGGAGTGGAGACAGTCCCCCACAGTTCCCCATCCCAGAGCACGGGCCCTGTGCAGGGATCCTGTCGCCTCCTCTCTCCTGTGGTGAAGGCACTGGCCTAGACCCTGAGTCGGCCTGAGAGTCGGAGGAAAAGGCAAAGCCTTACCTACGCCAGGAGTTGGTAATGGGCAAAGAGTACCATGCTAGGCCACGCACGCTGCTGCAGGGTTGTGACTGTGTCTGCTTAGTTCGGCTTAGCAAGGTGAACCCCGGGCGCGAACTGGGAGCCCGGGAATACAAGGCCCAAGAGGCACCAGCTCTCCTGCGGCTCTTCATCCCTGCCGCGACAGAGCGAACGACGAAAGTCTTGCTGAGGAAGCAGCAGCGAAGTGCGGTTCGCGCCAAGCTGGCAACCTCTGCGAAAGCATAGCATTCGCTGGGAAATCAGAGATTGTTCTGTGGGCTGCTTTTGCTACTTGCCTTAGCCTAGTATTCGCAGCACGATGGGAGAAACCCGCATAGAGCGAAAGCCTCTTTGCCGGGGCATCCCCTATGGGAAAGCACAGCATCCTTGGGAAATCAGAGTCGGGTCGGTGGGATGCTACCTGCTGCTTGCCAGAGCTGGTCTCCAAAGCACGGTGTAATAAACCCGCATGGAGCGAAATCCTCTTTGCCTGGGCATCCCCTCTGCCTGAGAGAGAAGCGCGGGGGCGCCTGTGGAAAGAGCCTTAAGGAAAGGGACACGTCTGTCACGGCAGAGCGAGGAAAGCCTGGCTGCTAAGGAGACACGAAGCGAAGATTAGGGCAGGGGAATGGGCTCCACTCTGAGGAAGGAGTCTGGGCAGAAAGCATGCCTGTCCTGTACCTCTGGTCCCAAGGGGACCGCATCACCTTGGCCCCCTGTCCCGTCGGCAGTCGGGCTTGCTCCCATGTGCCATACCCGGAACTCGCAGAAACAACCCCATGAGAAACGGGCAGTCAGATGCCGTCTTCCAACAAGATGTGGCAGTGTTGTGGGTGGCAGGGTTTGTGCCTGGTAAGGAGTGGAGACAGTCCCCCACAGTTACCCATCCAGAGCACGGGCCGTGTGCTGGGATCCTGTCGCCTCCTGTCTCCTGTGGTGAAGGCACTGGCCAAGACCCCGAGTCGGCCTGAGCGCTGGAGTAAAAGGCAAAGCCTTACCTACGCCAAGAGATGGTAATAAACATAGAGTGCCATGCGAGGCCATGCACGCTGCTGCAGGGTTGTGACTGTGTCTGCTTTGTTCGGCATAGCAAGGTGAACCCCGGGCGCGAAATAGGAGCCCGGGAATGCAAGGCCCAAGAGGCACCAGCTCTCCCGCGGCTCTTCATCCCTGCCGCGACAGAGCGAACGACCAAAGCCTTGCTGAGGAAGCAGCAGCGAAGTGCGGTTCGCACCAAGCTGAAAACTTCTGCAAAAGCATAGCAGTCGCTGGGAAATCAGAGTTGGTTCTGTGGGCTGTTTTTGTTGCTTGCCTTAGGCTAGTGTTCGCAGCACGATGGGAGAAACCCGCATAGAGCGAAAGCCTCATTGCCTGGGCATCCCCTCTGGGAAAGCACAGCATTCTATTGGAAATCAGAGTCGGGTCTGTGGGATGCTGCCTGCTGCTTGCCGGAGCTAGTTTCCACAGCATGGTGTAATAAACCCGCATGGAGCGAAATCCTCTTTGCCTGGGATCCCCTCTGCCTGAGAGAGAAGCGCGGGGGCGCCTGTGGAAAGAGCCTTAAGGAAAGGGACACGTCTGTTACGGCAGAGCGAGGAAAGCCTGGCTGCTAAGGAGACACGAGGGGAAGATTAGGGCAGGGGAAAGGGCTCCACTCTGAGGAAGGAGTCTGGGCAGAAAGCATGCCTGTCCTGAGCCTTTGGGCTCAAGGAGACAGCAGGTGGAGACATGGGCTTGCCACCAGGCGCCTACCCTGAACTCGAGAAACAACTCCCAGAACGAACTGGCCATCAGATGCCGGCTTCCTCCAGGATGTGGAAGCTTGGAGGAGGCACGGGGTTTAAGGGGTAGGAGTGGGGACGGTCCCCCAAAGCTCCCTATTCAGTGCACGGGCGGTGTGCAGGGATCCTGTCACCTCTCCTTTCCTGTGGGGAAAGCACTGGCTTAGTCTGCGAGTCCGCCTGAGCGCCAGAGTAAAAGGCCAAGCGATGCCTACCCGGGAGATGTTTGTGTGCATAGAGTGCCATCCTAGGCTACGCACGCTACTGCACTTTTGTGGCTCTGTCTGCTTAGTTCGGCCTGGCAGGGTGAACCCAGGACGTGAACATGGAGCCCGGGAAAGGAAGACAGAAGAGGCACCAGCTCTACCACAGCTCTTCTTCCCTGACGCAACTGAAGCCTTGCAGAGGAAGCAGCGGCGAAGTGCTGTTCGCTCCAAGGCAAAGCCTCTGCGAAAGCACAGCATTCGCTGAGAAATGTTCGGCGGGCTGCTGCTGCTTGCCTGAGCCCAGTCTCCCAGTGGGAGAAATCGCGGTGGGAGAAACCCGCATCCAGTGAAAGCCTCTTTGCCTGGGCATCTCCCCTGGGAAAGCACAGCATTCTTTGGGAAATCAGAGTTGGGTTCGGGATGCTGCTGCTGTTTGCCTGAGCTAGTCTCCGCAGCACGGTGGAAGACACCCGCATGGAGCGAAATACCCTTTGCCCTAGCATCCCCTCTGCCTGAGAGAGAAGCATGGTCGCACAAGTCTGTCACCGCGCTCCCCAGGAGGAAGTGTGGGGAAGGCGCAGCACGCCGCCCACTGGGATGAGAAGGAGCCCTTGGCCTTGGGGTCGGGAAACGCTCCGGAAGCAGAATAGCCTGCCATTGCACGAACAGCAGGCCAGTGGCAAGACAAGTGTCACCCACTCCCTGTGCGGAGAGATCGAAGCCTGGCTGCTAAGGAGACATGAGGGGACGACTAGGGCAGGGGCGCGTGCTCCACTCTGAGGAAGGAGTCTGGGCAGAGGGCAGGCCTGTCCTGTGCCTCTGGTCCCAAGGGGAGAACATCTCCTAGGCCACCTGTCCCAAGGGCAGTCGGGCTTGCCCCCAGGTGCCATACCCGGAACTCGCAGAAACAACCCCATGGAGAAACGGGCAGTCAGATGCCGTCTTCCACCAAGATGTGGCAGTGTTGTGGGTGGCAGGGGGTGTGCCTGGTAAGGAGTGGAGACAGTCCCCCACAGTTCCCCATCCCAGAGCACGGGCCCTGTGCAGGGATCCTGTCGCCTCCTCTCTCCTGTGGTGAAGGCACTGGCCTAGAACCTGAGTCTGCCTGAGAGTCGGAGGAAAAGGCAAAGCCTTACCTACGCCAGGAGTTGGTAATGGGCAAAGAGTACCATGCTAGGCCACGCACGCTGCTGCAGGGTTGTGACTGTGTCTGCTTAGTTCGGCTTAGCAAGGTGAACCCCGGGCGCGAACTGGGAGCCCGGGAATACAAGGCCCAAGAGGCACCAGCTCTCCTGCGGCTCTTCATCCCTGCCGCGACAGAGCGAACGACGAAAGTCTTGCTGAGGAAGCAGCAGCGAAGTGCGGTTCGCGCCAAGCTGGCAACCTCTGCGAAAGCATAGCATTCGCTGGGAAATCAGAGATTGTTCTGTGGGCTGCTTTTGCTACTTGCCTTAGCCTAGTATTCGCAGCACGATGGGAGAAACCCGCATAGAGCGAAAGCCTCTTTGCCGGGGCATCCCCTATGGGAAAGCACAGCATCCTTGGGAAATCAGAGTCGGGTCGGTGGGATGCTACCTGCTGCTTGCCAGAGCTGGTCTCCAAAGCACGGTGTAATAAACCCGCATGGAGCGAAATCCTCTTTGCCTGGGCATCCCCTCTGCCTGAGAGAGAAGCGCGGGGGCGCCTGTGGAAAGAGCCTTAAGGAAAGGGACACGTCTGTCACGGCAGAGCGAGGAAAGCCTGGCTGCTAAGGAGACACGAGGGGAAGATTAGGGCAGGGGAATGGGCTCCACTCTGAGGAAGGAGTCTGGGCAGAAAGCATGCCTGTCCTGTACCTCTGGTCCCAAGGGGACCGCATCACCTTGGCCCCCTGTCCCGTCGGCAGTCGGGCTTGCTCCCATGTGCCATACCCGGAACTCGCAGAAACAACCCCATGAGAAACGGGCAGTCAGATGCCGTCTTCCAACAAGATGTGGCAGTGTTGTGGGTGGCAGGGTTTGTGCCTGGTAAGGAGTGGAGACAGTCCCCCACAGTTACCCATCCAGAGCACGGGCCGTGTGCTGGGATCCTGTCGCCTCCTGTCTCCTGTGGTGAAGGCACTGGCCAAGACCCCGAGTCTGCCTGAGCGCTGGAGCAAAAGGCAAAGCCTTACCTACGCCAAGAGATGGTAATAAACATAGAGTGCCATGCGAGGCCATGCACGCTGCTGCAGGGTTGTGACTGTGTCTGCTTTGTTCGGCATAGCAAGGTGAACCCCGGGCGCGAAATAGGAGCACGGGAATGCAAGGCCCAAGAGGCACCAGCTCTCCCGCGGCTCTTCATCCCTGCCGCGACAGAGCGAACGACCAAAGCCTTGCTGAGGAAGCAGCAGCGAAGTGCGGTTCGCACCAAGCTGAAAACTTCTGCAAAAGCATAGCAGTCGCTGGGAAATCAGAGTTGGTTCTGTGGGCTGTTTTTGTTGCTTGCCTTAGGCTAGTGTTCGCAGCACGATGGGAGAAACCCGCATAGAGCGAAAGCCTCATTGCCTGGGCATCCCCTCTGGGAAAGCACAGCATTCTATTGGAAATCAGAGTCGGGTCTGTGGGATGCTGCCTGCTGCTTGCCGGAGCTAGTTTCCACAGCATGGTGTAATAAAACCGCATGGAGCGAAATCCTCTTTGCCTGGGCATCCCCTCTGCCTGAGAGAGAAGCGCGGGGGCGCCTGTGGAAAGAGCCTTAAGGAAAGGGACACGTCTGTCACGGCAGAGCGAGGAACGCCTGGCTGCTAAGGAGACACGAGGGGAAGATTAGGGCAGGGGAAAGGGCTCCACTCTGAGGAAGGAGTCTGGGCAGAAAGCATGCCTGTCCTGAGCCTTTGGGCTCAAGGAGACAGCAGGTGGAGACATGGGCTTGCCACCAGGCGCCTACCCTGAACTCGAGAAACAACTCCCAGAAAGAACTGGCCATCAGATGCCGGCTTCCTCCAGGATGTGGAAGCTTGGAGGAGGCACGGGGTTTAAGGGGTAGGAGTGGGGACAGTCCCCCAAAGCTCCCTATTCAGTGCACGGGCGGTGTGCAGGGATCCTGTCACCTCTCCTTTCCTGTGGGGAAAGCACTGGCTTAGTCTGCGAGTCCGCCTGAGCGCCAGAGTAAAAGGCCAAGCGATGCCTACCCGGGAGATGTTTGTGTGCATAGAGTGCCATCCTAGGCTACGCACGCTACTGCACTTTTGTGGCTCTGTCTGCTTAGTTCGGCCTGGCAGGGTGAACCCAGGACGTGAACATGGAGCCCGGGAAAGGAAGACAGAAGAGGCACCAGCTCTACCACAGCTCTTCTTCCCTGACGCAACTGAAGCCTTGCTGAGGAAGCAGCAGCCAAGTGCGGTTCGCACCAAGCTGAAAACTTCTGCAAAAGCATAGCAGTCGCTGGGAAATCAGAGTTGGTTCTGTGGGCTGTTTTTGTTGCTTGCCTTAGGCTAGTGTTCGCAGCACGATGGGAGAAACCCGCATAGAGCGAAAGCCTCATTGCCTGGGCATCCCCTCTGGGAAAGCACAGCATTCTATTGGAAATCAGAGTCGGGTCTGTGGGATGCTGCCTGCTGCTTGCCGGAGCTAGTTTCCACAGCATGGTGTAATAAACCCGCATGGAGCGAAATCCTCTTTGCCTGGGCATCCCCTCTGTCTGAGAGAGAAGCGCGGGGGCGCCTGTGGAAAGAGCCTTAAGGAAAGGGACACGTCTGTCACGGCAGAGCGAGGAACGCCTGGCTGCTAAGTAGACACGAGGGGAAGATTAGGGCAGGGGAATGGGCTCCACTCTGAGGAAGGAGTCTGGGCAGAAAGCATGCCTGTCCTGAGCCTTTGGGCTCAAGGAGACAGCAGGTGGAGACATGGGCTTGCCACCAGGCGCCTACCCTGAACTCGAGAAACAACTCCCAGAAAGAACTGGCCATCAGATGCCGGCTTCCTCCAGGATGTGGAAGCTTGGAGGAGGCACGGGGTTTAAGGGGTAGGAGTGGGGACAGTCCCCCAAAGCTCCCTATTCAGTGCACGGGCGGTGTGCAGGGATCCTGTCACCTCTCCTTTCCTGTGGGGAAAGCACTGGCTTAGTCTGCGAGTCCGCCTGAGCGCCAGAGTAAAAGGCCAAGCGATGCCTACCCGGGAGATGTTTGTGTGCATAGAGTGCCATCCTAGGCTACGCACGCTACTGCACTTTTGTGGCTCTGTCTGCTTAGTTCGGCCTGGCAGGGTGAACCCAGGACGTGAACATGGAGCCCGGGAAAGGAAGACAGAAGAGGCACCAGCTCTACCACAGCTCTTCTTCCCTGACGCAACTGAAGCCTTGCAGAGGAAGCAGCGGCGAAGTGCTGTTCGCTCCAAGGCAAAGCCTCTGCGAAAGCACAGCATTCGCTGAGAAATGTTCGGCGGGCTGCTGCTGCTTGCCTGAGCCCAGTCTCCCAGTGGGAGAAATCGCGGTGGGAGAAACCCGCATACAGTGAAAGCCTCTTTGCCTGGGCATCTCCCCTGGGAAAGCACAGCATTCTTTGGGAAATCAGAGTTGGGTTCGGGATGCTGCTGCTGTTTGCCTGAGCTAGTCTCCGCAGCACGGTGGAAGACACCCGCATGGAGCGAAATACCCTTTGCCCTAGCATCCCCTCTGCCTGAGAGAGAAGCATGGTCGCACAAGTCTGTCACCGCGCTCCCCAGGAGGAAGTGTGGGGAAGGCGCAGCACGCCGCCCCCTGGGATGAGAAGGAGCCCTTGGCCTTGGGGTCGGGAAACGCTCCGGAAGCAGAATAGCCTGCCATTGCACGAACAGCAGGCCAGTGGCAAGACAAGTGTCACCCACTCCCTGTGCGGAGAGATCGAAGCCTGGCTGCTAAGGAGACATGAGGGGACGACTAGGGCAGGGGCGCGTGCTCCACTCTGAGGAAGGAGTCTGGGCAGAGGGCAGGCCTGTCCTGTGCCTCTGGTCCCAAGGGGAGAACATCTCCTAGGCCACCTGTCCCAAGGGCAGTCGGGCTTGCCCCCAGGTGCCATACGCGGAACTCGCAGAAACAACCCCATGGAGAAACGGGCAGTCAGATGCCGTCTTCGACCAAGATGTGGCAGTGTTGTGGGTGGCAGGGGGTGTGCCTGGTAAGGAGTGGAGACAGTCCCCCACAGTTCCCCATCCCAGAGCACGGGCCCTGTGCAGGGATCCTGTCGCCTCCTCTCTCCTGTGGTGAAGGCACTGGCCTAGACCCTGAGTCGGCCTGAGAGTCGGAGGAAAAGGCAAAGCCTTACCTACGCCAGGAGTTGGTAATGGGCAAAGAGTACCATGCTAGGCCACGCACGCTGCTGCAGGGTTGTGACTGTGTCTGCTTAGTTCGGCTTAGCAAGGTGAACCCCGGGCGCGAACTGGGAGCCCGGGAATACAAGGCCCAAGAGGCACCAGCTCTCCTGCGGCTCTTCATCCCTGCCGCGACAGAGCGAACGACGAAAGTCTTGCTGAGGAAGCAGCAGCGAAGTGCGGTTCGCGCCAAGCTGGCAACCTCTGCGAAAGCATAGCATTCGCTGGGAAATCAGAGATTGTTCTGTGGGCTGCTTTTGCTACTTGCCTTAGCCTAGTATTCGCAGCACGATGGGAGAAACCCGCATAGAGCGAAAGCCTCTTTGCCGGGGCATCCCCTATGGGAAAGCACAGCATCCTTGGGAAATCAGAGTCGGGTCGGTGGGATGCTACCTGCTGCTTGCCAGAGCTGGTCTCCAAAGCACGGTGTAATAAACCCGCATGGAGCGAAATCCTCTTTGCCTGGGCATCCCCTCTGCCTGAGAGAGAAGCGCGGGGGCGCCTGTGGAAAGAGCCTTAAGGAAAGGGACACGTCTGTCACGGCAGAGCGAGGAAAGCCTGGCTGCTAAGGAGACACGAAGCGAAGATTAGGGCAGGGGAATGGGCTCCACTCTGAGGAAGGAGTCTGGGCAGAAAGCATGCCTGTCCTGTACCTCTGGTCCCAAGGGGACCGCATCACCTTGGCCCCCTGTCCCGTCGGCAGTCGGGCTTGCTCCCATGTGCCATACCCGGAACTCGCAGAAACAACCCCATGAGAAACGGGCAGTCAGATGCCGTCTTCCAACAAGATGTGGCAGTGTTGTGGGTGGCAGGGTTTGTGCCTGGTAAGGAGTGGAGACAGTCCCCCACAGTTACCCATCCAGAGCACGGGCCGTGTGCTGGGATCCTGTCGCCTCCTGTCTCCTGTGGTGAAGGCACTGGCCAAGACCCCGAGTCGGCCTGAGCGCTGGAGTAAAAGGCAAAGCCTTACCTACGCCAAGAGATGGTAATAAACATAGAGTGCCATGCGAGGCCATGCACGCTGCTGCAGGGTTGTGACTGTGTCTGCTTTGTTCGGCATAGCAAGGTGAACCCCGGGCGCGAAATAGGAGCCCGGGAATGCAAGGCCCAAGAGGCACCAGCTCTCCCGCGGCTCTTCATCCCTGCCGCGACAGAGCGAACGACCAAAGCCTTGCTGAGGAAGCAGCAGCGAAGTGCGGTTCGCACCAAGCTGAAAACTTCTGCAAAAGCATAGCAGTCGCTGGGAAATCAGAGTTGGTTCTGTGGGCTGTTTTTGTTGCTTGCCTTAGGCTAGTGTTCGCAGCACGATGGGAGAAACCCGCATAGAGCGAAAGCCTCATTGCCTGGGCATCCCCTCTGGGAAAGCACAGCATTCTATTGGAAATCAGAGTCGGGTCTGTGGGATGCTGCCTGCTGCTTGCCGGAGCTAGTTTCCACAGCATGGTGTAATAAACCCGCATGGAGCGAAATCCTCTTTGCCTGGGATCCCCTCTGCCTGAGAGAGAAGCGCGGGGGCGCCTGTGGAAAGAGCCTTAAGGAAAGGGACACGTCTGTCATGGCAGAGCGAGGAAAGCCTGGCTGCTAAGGAGACACGAGGGGAAGATTAGGGCAGGGGAAAGGGCTCCACTCTGAGGAAGGAGTCTGGGCAGAAAGCATGCCTGTCCTGAGCCTTTGGGCTCAAGGAGACAGCAGGTGGAGACATGGGCTTGCCACCAGGCGCCTACCCTGAACTCGAGAAACAACTCCCAGAAAGAACTGGCCATCAGATGCCGGCTTCCTCCAGGATGTGGAAGCTTGGAGGAGGCACGGGGTTTAAGGGGTAGGAGTGGGGACGGTCCCCCAAAGCTCCCTATTCAGTGCACGGGCGGTGTGCAGGGATCCTGTCACCTCTCCTTTCCTGTGGGGAAAGCACTGGCTTAGTCTGCGAGTCCGCCTGAGCGCCAGAGTAAAAGGCCAAGCAATGCCTACCCGGGAGATGTTTGTGTGCATAGAGTGCCATCCTAGGCTACGCACGCTACTGCACTTTTGTGGCTCTGTCTGCTTAGTTCGGCCTGGCAGGGTGAACCCAGGACGTGAACATGGAGCCCGGGAAAGGAAGACAGAAGAGGCACCAGCTCTACCACAGCTCTTCTTCCCTGACGCAACTGAAGCCTTGCAGAGGAAGCAGCGGCGAAGTGCTGTTCGCTCCAAGGCAAAGCCTCTGCGAAAGCACAGCATTCGCTGAGAAATGTTCGGCGGGCTGCTGCTGCTTGCCTTAGCCCAGTCTCCCAGTGGGAGAAATCGCGGTGGGAGAAACCCGCATACAGTGAAAGCCTCTTTGCCTGGGCATCTCCCCTGGGAAAGCACAGCATTCTTTGGGAAATCAGAGTTGGGTTCGGGATGCTGCTGCTGTTTGCCTGAGCTAGTCTCCGCAGCACGGTGGAAGACACCCGCATGGAGCGAAATACCCTTTGCCCTAGCATCCCCTCTGCCTGAGAGAGAAGCATGGTCGCACAAGTCTGTCACCGCGCTCCCCAGGAGGAAGTGTGGGGAAGGCGCAGCACGCCGCCCACTGGGATGAGAAGGAGCCCTTGGCCTTGGGGTCGGGAAACGCTCCGGAAGCAGAATAGCCTGCCATTGCACGAACAGCAGGCCAGTGGCAAGACAAGTGTCACCCACTCCCTGTGCGGAGAGATCGAAGCCTGGCTGCTAAGGAGACATGAGGGGACGACTAGGGCAGGGGCGCGTGCTCCACTCTGAGGAAGGAGTCTGGGCAGAGGGCAGGCCTGTCCTGTGCCTCTGGTCCCAAGGGGAGAACATCTCCTAGGCCACCTGTCCCAAGGGCAGTCGGGCTTGCCCCCAGGTGCCATACCCGGAACTCGCAGAAACAACCCCATGGAGAAACGGGCAGTCAGATGCCGTCTTCCACCAAGATGTGGCAGTGTTGTGGGTGGCAGGGGGTGTGCCTGGTAAGGAGTGGAGACAGTCCCCCACAGTTCCCCATCCCAGAGCACGGGCCCTGTGCAGCGATCCTGTCGCCTCCTCTCTCCTGTGGTGAAGGCACTGGCCTAGAACCTGAGTCTGCCTGAGAGTCGGAGGAAAAGGCAAAGCCTTACCTACGCCAGGAGTTGGTAATGGGCAAAGAGTACCATGCTAGGCCACGCACGCTGCTGCAGGGTTGTGACTGTGTCTGCTTAGTTCGGCTTAGCAAGGTGAACCCCGGGCGCGAACTGGGAGCCCGGGAATACAAGGCCCAAGAGGCACCAGCTCTCCTGCGGCTCTTCATCCCTGCCGCGACAGAGCGAACGACGAAAGTCTTGCTGAGGAAGCAGCAGCGAAGTGCGGTTCGCGCCAAGCTGGCAACCTCTGCGAAAGCATAGCATTCGCTGGGAAATCAGAGATTGTTCTGTGGGCTGCTTTTGCTACTTGCCTTAGCCTAGTATTCGCAGCACGATGGGAGAAACCCGCATAGAGCGAAAGCCTCTTTGCCGGGGCATCCCCTATGGGAAAGCACAGCATCCTTGGGAAATCAGAGTCGGGTCGGTGGGATGCTACCTGCTGCTTGCCAGAGCTGGTCTCCAAAGCACGGTGTAATAAACCCGCATGGAGCGAAATCCTCTTTGCCTGGGCATCCCCTCTGCCTGAGAGAGAAGCGCGGGGGCGCCTGTGGAAAGAGCCTTAAGGAAAGGGACACGTCTGTCACGGCAGAGCGAGGAAAGCCTGGCTGCTAAGGAGACACGAGGGGAAGATTAGGGCAGGGGAATGGGCTCCACTCTGAGGAAGGAGTCTGGGCAGAAAGCATGCCTGTCCTGTACCTCTGGTCCCAAGGGGACCGCATCACCTTGGCCCCCTGTCCCGTCGGCAGTCGGGCTTGCTCCCATGTGCCATACCCGGAACTCGCAGAAACAACCCCATGAGAAACGGGCAGTCAGATGCCGTCTTCCAACAAGATGTGGCAGTGTTGTGGGTGGCAGGGTTTGTGCCTGGTAAGGAGTGGAGACAGTCCCCCACAGTTACCCATCCAGAGCACGGGCCGTGTGCTGGGATCCTGTCGCCTCCTGTCTCCTGTGGTGAAGGCACTGGCCAAGACCCCGAGTCTGCCTGAGCGCTGGAGCAAAAGGCAAAGCCTTACCTACGCCAAGAGATGGTAATAAACATAGAGTGCCATGCGAGGCCATGCACGCTGCTGCAGGGTTGTGACTGTGTCTGCTTTGTTCGGCATAGCAAGGTGAACCCCGGGCGCGAAATAGGAGCACGGGAATGCAAGGCCCAAGAGGCACCAGCTCTCCCGCGGCTCTTCATCCCTGCCGCGACAGAGCGAACGACCAAAGCCTTGCTGAGGAAGCAGCAGCGAAGTGCGGTTCGCACCAAGCTGAAAACTTCTGCAAAAGCATAGCAGTCGCTGGGAAATCAGAGTTGGTTCTGTGGGCTGTTTTTGTTGCTTGCCTTAGGCTAGTGTTCGCAGCACGATGGGAGAAACCCGCATAGAGCGAAAGCCTCATTGCCTGGGCATCCCCTCTGGGAAAGCACAGCATTCTATTGGAAATCAGAGTCGGGTCTGTGGGATGCTGCCTGCTGCTTGCCGGAGCTAGTTTCCACAGCATGGTGTAATAAAACCGCATGGAGCGAAATCCTCTTTGCCTGGGCATCCCCTCTGCCTGAGAGAGAAGCGCGGGGGCGCCTGTGGAAAGAGCCTTAAGGAAAGGGACACGTCTGTCACGGCAGAGCGAGGAACGCCTGGCTGCTAAGGAGACACGAGGGGAAGATTAGGGCAGGGGAAAGGGCTCCACTCTGAGGAAGGAGTCTGGGCAGAAAGCATGCCTGTCCTGAGCCTTTGGGCTCAAGGAGACAGCAGGTGGAGACATGGGCTTGCCACCAGGCGCCTACCCTGAACTCGAGAAACAACTCCCAGAAAGAACTGGCCATCAGATGCCGGCTTCCTCCAGGATGTGGAAGCTTGGAGGAGGCACGGGGTTTAAGGGGTAGGAGTGGGGACAGTCCCCCAAAGCTCCCTATTCAGTGCACGGGCGGTGTGCAGGGATCCTGTCACCTCTCCTTTCCTGTGGGGAAAGCACTGGCTTAGTCTGCGAGTCCGCCTGAGCGCCAGAGTAAAAGGCCAAGCGATGCCTACCCGGGAGATGTTTGTGTGCATAGAGTGCCATCCTAGGCTACGCACGCTACTGCACTTTTGTGGCTCTGTCTGCTTAGTTCGGCCTGGCAGGGTGAACCCAGGACGTGAACATGGAGCCCGGGAAAGGAAGACAGAAGAGGCACCAGCTCTACCACAGCTCTTCTTCCCTGACGCAACTGAAGCCTTGCTGAGGAAGCAGCAGCCAAGTGCGGTTCGCACCAAGCTGAAAACTTCTGCAAAAGCATAGCAGTCGCTGGGAAATCAGAGTTGGTTCTGTGGGCTGTTTTTGTTGCTTGCCTTAGGCTAGTGTTCGCAGCACGATGGGAGAAACCCGCATAGAGCGAAAGCCTCATTGCCTGGGCATCCCCTCTGGGAAAGCACAGCATTCTATTGGAAATCAGAGTCGGGTCTGTGGGATGCTGCCTGCTGCTTGCCGGAGCTAGTTTCCACAGCATGGTGTAATAAACCCGCATGGAGCGAAATCCTCTTTGCCTGGGCATCCCCTCTGCCTGAGAGAGAAGCGCGGGGGCGCCTGTGGAAAGAGCCTTAAGGAAAGGGACACGTCTGTCACGGCAGAGCGAGGAACGCCTGGCTGCTAAGGAGACACGAGGGGAAGATTAGGGCAGGGGAAAGGGCTCCACTCTGAGGAAGGAGTCTGGGCAGAAAGCATGCCTGTCCTGAGCCTTTGGGCTCAAGGAGACAGCAGGTGGAGACATGGGCTTGCCACCAGGCGCCTACCCTGAACTCGAGAAACAACTCCCAGAAAGAACTGGCCATCAGATGCCGGCTTCCTCCAGGATGTGGAAGCTTGGAGGAGGCACGGGGTTTAAGGGGTAGGAGTGGGGACAGTCCCCCAAAGCTCCCTATTCAGTGCACGGGCGGTGTGCAGGGATCCTGTCACCTCTCCTTTCCTGTGGGGAAAGCACTGGCTTAGTCTGCGAGTCCGCCTGAGCGCCAGAGTAAAAGGCCAAGCGATGCCTACCCGGGAGATGTTTGTGTGCATAGAGTGCCATCCTAGGCTACGCACGCTACTGCACTTTTGTGGCTCTGTCTGCTTAGTTCGGCCTGGCAGGGTGAACCCAGGACGTGAACATGGAGCCCGGGAAAGGAAGACAGAAGAGGCACCAGCTCTACCACAGCTCTTCTTCCCTGACGCAACTGAAGCCTTGCAGAGGAAGCAGCGGCGAAGTGCTGTTCGCTCCAAGGCAAAGCCTCTGCGAAAGCACAGCATTCGCTGAGAAATGTTCGGCGGGCTGCTGCTGCTTGCCTGAGCCCAGTCTCCCAGTGGGAGAAATCGCGGTGGGAGAAACCCGCATACAGTGAAAGCCTCTTTGCCTGGGCATCTCCCCTGGGAAAGCACAGCATTCTTTGGGAAATCAGAGTTGGGTTCGGGATGCTGCTGCTGTTTGCCTGAGCTAGTCTCCGCAGCACGGTGGAAGACACCCGCATGGAGCGAAATACCCTTTGCCCTAGCATCCCCTCTGCCTGAGAGAGAAGCATGGTCGCACAAGTCTGTCACCGCGCTCCCCAGGAGGAAGTGTGGGGAAGGCGCAGCACGCCGCCCCCTGGGATGAGAAGGAGCCCTTGGCCTTGGGGTCGGGAAACGCTCCGGAAGCAGAATAGCCTGCCATTGCACGAACAGCAGGCCAGTGGCAAGACAAGTGTCACCCACTCCCTGTGCGGAGAGATCGAAGCCTGGCTGCTAAGGAGACATGAGGGGACGACTAGGGCAGGGGCGCGTGCTCCACTCTGAGGAAGGAGTCTGGGCAGAGGGCAGGCCTGTCCTGTGCCTCTGGTCCCAAGGGGAGAACATCTCCTAGGCCACCTGTCCCAAGGGCAGTCGGGCTTGCCCCCAGGTGCCATACCCGGAACTCGCAGAAACAACCCCATGGAGAAACGGGCAGTCAGATGCCGTCTTCCACCAAGATGTGGCAGTGTTGTGGGTGGCAGGGGGTGTGCCTGGTAAGGAGTGGAGACAGTCCCCCACAGTTCCCCATCCCAGAGCACGGGCCCTGTGCAGGGATCCTGTCGCCTCCTCTCTCCTGTGGTGAAGGCACTGGCCTAGACCCTGAGTCTGCCTGAGAGTCGGAGGAAAAGGCAAAGCCTTACCTACGCCAGGAGTTGGTAATGGGCAAAGAGTACCATGCTAGGCCACGCACGCTGCTGCAGGGTTGTGACTGTGTCTGCTTAGTTCGGCTTAGCAAGGTGAACCCCGGGCGCGAACTGGGAGCCCGGGAATACAAGGCCCAAGAGGCACCAGCTCTCCTGCGGCTCTTCATCCCTGCCGCGACAGAGCGAATGACGAAAGTCTTGCTGAGGAAGCAGCAGCGAAGTGCGGTTCGCGCCAAGCTGGCAACCTCTGCGAAAGCATAGCATTCGCTGGGAAATCAGAGATTGTTCTGTGGGCTGCTTTTGCTACTTGCCTTAGCCTAGTATTCGCAGCACGATGGGAGAAACCCGCATAGAGCGAAAGCCTCTTGGCCGGGGCATCCCCTATGGGAAAGCACAGCATCCTTGGGAAATCAGAGTCGGGTCGGTGGGATGCTACCTGCTGCTTGCCAGAGCTGGTCTCCAAAGCACGGTGTAATAAACCCGCATGGAGCGAAATCCTCTTTGCCTGGGCATCCCCTCTGCCTGAGAGAGAAGCGCGGGGGCGCCTGTGGAATGAGCCTTAAGGAAAGGGACACGTCTGTCACGGCAGAGCGAGGAAAGCCTGGCTGCTAAGGAGACACGAGGGGAAGATTAGGGCAGGGGAATGGGCTCCACTCTGAGGAAGGAGTCTGGGCAGAAAGCATGCCTGTCCTGTACCTCTGGTCCCAAGGGGACCGCATCACCTTGGCCCCCTGTCCCGTCGGCAGTCGGGCTTGCTCCCATGTGCCATACCCGGAACTCGCAGAAACAACCCCATGAGAAACGGGCAGTCAAATGCCGTCTTCCAACAAGATGTGGCAGTGTTGTGGGTGGCAGGGTTTGTGCCTGGTAAGGAGTGGAGACAGTCCCCCACAGTTACCCATCCAGAGCACGGGCCGTGTGCTGGGATCCTGTCGCCTCCTGTCTCCTGTGGTGAAGGCACTGGCCAAGACCCCGAGTCTGCCTGAGCGCTGGAGCAAAAGGCAAAGCCTTACCTACGCCAAGAGATGGTAATAAACATAGAGTGCCATGCGAGGCCATGCACGCTGCTGCAGGTTTGTGACTGTGTCTGCTTTGTTCGGCATAGCAAGGTGAACCCCGGGCGCGAAATAGGAGCACGGGAATGCAAGGCCCAAGAGGCACCAGCTCTCCCGCGGCTCTTCATCCCTGCCGCGACAGAGCGAACGACCAAAGCCTTGCTGAGGAAGCAGCAGCGAAGTGCGGTTCGCACCAAGCTGAAAACTTCTGCAAAAGCATAGCAGTCGCTGGGAAATCAGAGTTGGTTCTGTGGGCTGTTTTTGTTGCTTGCCTTAGGCTAGTGTTCGCAGCACGATGGGAGAAACCCGCATAGAGCGAAAGCCTCATTGCCTGGGCATCCCCTCTGGGAAAGCACAGCATTCTATTGGAAATCAGAGTCGGGTCTGTGGGATGCTGCCTGCTGCTTGCCGGAGCTAGTTTCCACAGCATGGTGTAATAAACCCGCATGGAGCGAAATCCTCTTTGCCTGGGATCCCCTCTGCCTGAGAGAGAAGCGCGGGGGCGCCTGTGGAAAGAGCCTTAAGGAAAGGGACACGTCTGTCACGGCAGAGCGAGGAAAGCCTGGCTGCTAAGGAGACACGAGGGGAAGATTAGGGCAGGGGAAAGGGCTCCACTCTGAGGAAGGAGTCTGGGCAGAAAGCATGCCTGTCCTGAGCCTTTGGGCTCAAGGAGACAGCAGGTGGAGACATGGGCTTGCCACCAGGCGCCTACCCTGAACTCGAGAAACAACTCCCAGAAAGAACTGGCCATCAGATGCCGGCTTCCTCCAGGATGTGGAAGCTTGGAGGAGGTACGGGGTTTAAGGGGTAGGAGTGGGGACAGTCCCCCAAAGCTCCCTATTCAGTGCACGGGCGGTGTGCAGGGATCCTGTCACCTCTCCTTTCCTGTGGGGAAAGCACTGGCTTAGTCTGCGAGTCCGCCTGAGCGCCAGAGTAAAAGGCCAAGCGATGCCTACCCGGGAGATGTTTGTGTGCATAGAGTGCCATCCTAGGCTACGCACGCTACTGCACTTTTGTGGCTCTGTCTGCTTAGTTCGGCCTGGCAGGGTGAACCCAGGACGTGAACATGGAGCCCGGGAAAGGAAGACAGAAGAGGCACCAGCTCTACCACAGCTCTTCTTCCCTGACGCAACTGAAGCCTTGCTGAGGAAGCAGCAGCCAAGTGCGGTTCGCACCAAGCTGAAAACTTCTGCAAAAGCATAGCAGTCGCTGGGAAATCAGAGTTGGTTCTGTGGGCTGTTTTTGTTGCTTGCCTTAGGCTAGTGTTCGCAGCACGATGGGAGAAACCCGCATAGAGCGAAAGCCTCATTGCCTGGGCATCCCCTCTGGGAAAGCACAGCATTCTATTGGAAATCAGAGTCGGGTCTGTGGGATGCTGCCTGCTGCTTGCCGGAGCTAGTTTCCACAGCATGGTGTAATAAACCCGCATGGAGCGAAATCCTCTTTGCCTGGGCATCCCCTCTGCCTGAGAGAGAAGCGCGGGGGCGCCTGTGGAAAGAGCCTTAAGGAAAGGGACACGTCTGTCACGGCAGAGCGAGGAACGCCTGGCTGCTAAGGAGACACGAGGGGAAGATTAGGGCAGGGGAAAGGGCTCCACTCTGAGGAAGGAGTCTGGGCAGAAAGCATGCCTGTCCTGAGCCTTTGGGCTCAAGGAGACAGCAGGTGGAGACATGGGCTTGCCACCAGGCGCCTACCCTGAACTCGAGAAACAACTCCCAGAAAGAACTGGCCATCAGATGCCGGCTTCCTCCAGGATGTGGAAGCTTGGAGGAGGCACGGGGTTTAAGGGGTAGGAGTGGGGACAGTCCCCCAAAGCTCCCTATTCAGTGCACGGGCGGTGTGCAGGGATCCGGTCACCTCTCCTTTCCTGTGGGGAAAGCACTGGCTTAGTCTGCGAGTCCGCCTGAGCGCCAGAGTAAAAGGCCAAGCGATGCCTACCCGGGAGATGTTTGTGTGCATAGAGTGCCATCCTAGGCTACGCACGCTACTGCACTTTTGTGGCTCTGTCTGCTTAGTTCGGCCTGGCAGGGTGAACCCAGGACGTGAACATGGAGCCCGGGAAAGGAAGACAGAAGAGGCACCAGCTCTACCACAGCTCTTCTTCCCTGACGCAACTGAAGCCTTGCTGAGGAAGCAGCAGCCAAGTGCGGTTCGCACCAAGCTGAAAACTTCTGCAAAAGCATAGCAGTCGCTGGGAAATCAGAGTTGGTTCTGTGGGCTGTTTTTGTTGCTTGCCTTAGGCTAGTGTTCGCAGCACGATGGGAGAAACCCGCATAGAGCGAAAGCCTCATTGCCTGGGCATCCCCTCTGGGAAAGCACAGCATTCTATTGGAAATCAGAGTCGGGTCTGTGGGATGCTGCCTGCTGCTTGCCGGAGCTAGTTTCCACAGCATGGTGTAATAAACCCGCATGGAGCGAAATCCTCTTTGCCTGGGCATCCCCTCTGCCTGAGAGAGAAGCGCGGGGGCGCCTGTGGAAAGAGCCTTACGGAAAGGGACACGTCTGTCACGGCAGAGCGAGGAACGCCTGGCTGCTAAGGAGACACGAGGGGAAGATTAGGGCAGGGGAAAGGGCTCCACTCTGAGGAAGGAGTCTGGGCAGAAAGCATGCCTGTCCTGAGCCTTTGGGCTCAAGGAGACAGCAGGTGGAGACATGGGCTTGCCACCAGGCGCCTACCCTGAACTCGAGAAACAACTCCCAGAAAGAACTGGCCATCAGATGCCGGCTTCCTCCAGGATGTGGAAGCTTGGAGGAGGCACGGGGTTTAAGGGGTAGGAGTGGGGACAGTCCCCCAAAGCTCCCTATTCAGTGCACGGGCGGTGTGCAGGGATCCTGTCACCTCTCCTTTCCTGTGGGGAAAGCACTGGCTTAGTCTGCGAGTCCGCCTGAGCGCCAGAGTAAAAGGCCAAGCGATGCCTACCCGGGAGATGTTTGTGTGCATAGAGTGCCATCCTAGGCTACGCACGCTACTGCACTTTTGTGGCTCTGTCTGCTTAGTTCGGCCTGGCAGGGTGAACCCAGGACGTGAACATGGAGCCCGGGAAAGGAAGACAGAAGAGGCACCAGCTCTACCACAGCTCTTCTTCCCTGACGCAACTGAAGCCTTGCAGAGGAAGCAGCGGCGAAGTGCTGTTCGCTCCAAGGCAAAGCCTCTGCGAAAGCACAGCATTCGCTGAGAAATGTTCGGCGGGCTGCTGCTGCTTGCCTGAGCCCAGTCTCCCAGTGGGAGAAATCGCGGTGGGAGAAACCCGCATCCAGTGAAAGCCTCTTTGCCTGGGCATCTCCCCTGGGAAAGCACAGCATTCTTTGGGAAATCAGAGTTGGGTTCGGGATGCTGCTGCTGTTTGCCTGAGCTAGTCTCCGCAGCACGGTGGAAGACACCCGCATGGAGCGAAATACCCTTTGCCCTAGCATCCCCTCTGCCTGAGAGAGAAGCATGGTCGCACAAGTCTGTCACCGCGCTCCCCAGGAGGAAGTGTGGGGAAGGCGCAGCACGCCGCCCCCTGGGATGAGAAGGAGCCCTTGGCCTTGGGGTCGGGAAACGCTCCGGAAGCAGAATAGCCTGCCATTGCACGAACAGCAGGCCAGTGGCAAGACAAGTGTCACCCACTCCCTGTGCGGAGAGATCGAAGCCTGGCTGCTAAGGAGACATGAGGGGACGACTAGGGCAGGGGCGCGTGCTCCACTCTGAGGAAGGAGTCTGGGCAGAGGGCAGGCCTGTCCTGTGCCTCTGGTCCCAAGGGGAGAACATCTCCTAGGCCACCTGTCCCAAGGGCAGTCGGGCTTGCCCCCAGGTGCCATACCCGGAACTCGCAGAAACAACCCCATGGAGAAACGGGCAGTCAGATGCCGTCTTCCACCAAGATGTGGCAGTGTTGTGGGTGGCAGGGGGTGTGCCTGGTAAGGAGTGGAGACAGTCCCCCACAGTTCCCCATCCCAGAGCACGGGCCCTGTGCAGGGATCCTGTCGCCTCCTCTCTCCTGTGGTGAAGGCACTGGCCTAGACCCTGAGTCTGCCTGAGAGTCGGAGGAAAAGGCAAAGTCTTACCTACGCCAGGAGTTGGTAATGGGCAAAGAGTACCATGCTAGGCCACGCACGCTGCTGCAGGGTTGTGACTGTGTCTGCTTAGTTCGGCTTAGCAAGGTGAACCCCGGGCGCGAACTGGGAGCCCGGGAATACAAGGCCCAAGAGGCACCAGCTCTCCTGCGGCTCTTCATCCCTGCCGCGACAGAGCGAACGACGAAAGTCTTGCTGAGGAAGCAGCAGCGAAGTGCGGTTCGCGCCAAGCTGGCAACCTCTGCGAAAGCATAGCATTCGCTGGGAAATCAGAGATTGTTCTGTGGGCTGCTTTTGCTACTTGCCTTAGCCTAGTATTCGCAGCACGATGGGAGAAACCCGCATAGAGCGAAAGCCTCTTGGCCGGGGCATCCCCTATGGGAAAGCACAGCATCCTTGGGAAATCAGAGTCGGGTCGGTGGGATGCTACCTGCTGCTTGCCAGAGCTGGTCTCCAAAGCACGGTGTAATAAACCCGCATGGAGCGAAATCCTCTTTGCCTGGGCATCCCCTCTGCCTGAGAGAGAAGCGCGGGGGCGCCTGTGGAATGAGCCTTAAGGAAAGGGACACGTCTGTCACGGCAGAGCGAGGAAAGCCTGGCTGCTAAGGAGACACGAGGGGAAGATTAGGGCAGGGGAATGGGCTCCACTCTGAGGAAGGAGTCTGGGCAGAAAGCATGCCTGTCCTGTACCTCTGGTCCCAAGGGGACCGCATCACCTTGGCCCCCTGTCCCGTCGGCAGTCGGGCTTGCTCCCATGTGCCATACCCGGAACTCGCAGAAACAACCCCATGAGAAACGGGCAGTCAGATGCCGTCTTCCAACAAGATGTGGCAGTGTTGTGGGTGGCAGGGTTTGTGCCTGGTAAGGAGTGGAGACAGTCCCCCACAGTTACCCATCCAGAGCACGGGCCGTGTGCTGGGATCCTGTCGCCTCCTGTCTCCTGTGGTGAAGGCACTGGCCAAGACCCCGAGTCTGCCTGAGCGCTGGAGCAAAAGGCAAAGCCTTACCTACGCCAAGAGATGGTAATAAACATAGAGTGCCATGCGAGGCCATGCACGCTGCTGCAGGTTTGTGACTGTGTCTGCTTTGTTCGGCATAGCAAGGTGAACCCCGGGCGCGAAATAGGAGCACGGGAATGCAAGGCCCAAGAGGCACCAGCTCTCCCGCGGCTCTTCATCCCTGCCGCGACAGAGCGAACGACCAAAGCCTTGCTGAGGAAGCAGCAGCGAAGTGCGGTTCGCACCAAGCTGAAAACTTCTGCAAAAGCATAGCAGTCGCTGGGAAATCAGAGTTGGTTCTGTGGGCTGTTTTTGTTGCTTGCCTTAGGCTAGTGTTCGCAGCACGATGGGAGAAACCCGCATAGAGCGAAAGCCTCATTGCCTGGGCATCCCCTCTGGGAAAGCACAGCATTCTATTGGAAATCAGAGTCGGGTCTGTGGGATGCTGCCTGCTGCTTGCCGGAGCTAGTTTCCACAGCATGGTGTAATAAACCCGCATGGAGCGAAATCCTCTTTGCCTG
This sequence comes from Mustela nivalis, assembly GCF_964662115.1. Classification (NCBI taxonomy): domain Eukaryota; kingdom Metazoa; phylum Chordata; class Mammalia; order Carnivora; family Mustelidae; genus Mustela; species Mustela nivalis. The sequence goes on from NW_028135407.1 coordinate 123,651, forward strand.
GGATCCCCTCTGCCTGAGAGAGAAGCGCGGGGGCGCCTGTGGAAAGAGCCTTAAGGAAAGGGACACGTCTGTCACGGCAGAGCGAGGAAAGCCTGGCTGCTAAGGAGACACGAGGGGAAGATTAGGGCAGGGGAAAGGGCTCCACTCTGAGGAAGGAGTCTGGGCAGAAAGCATGCCTGTCCTGAGCCTTTGGGCTCAAGGAGACAGCAGGTGGAGACATGGGCTTGCCACCAGGCGCCTACCCTGAACTCGAGAAACAACTCCCAGAACGAACTGGCCATCAGATGCCGGCTTCCTCCAGGATGTGGAAGCTTGGAGGAGGTACGGGGTTTAAGGGGTAGGAGTGGGGACAGTCCCCCAAAGCTCCCTATTCAGTGCACGGGCGGTGTGCAGGGATCCTGTCACCTCTCCTTTCCTGTGGGGAAAGCACTGGCTTAGTCTGCGAGTCCGCCTGAGCGCCAGAGTAAAAGGCCAAGCGATGCCTACCCGGGAGATGTTTGTGTGCATAGAGTGCCATCCTAGGCTACGCACGCTACTGCACTTTTGTGGCTCTGTCTGCTTAGTTCGGCCTGGCAGGGTGAACCCAGGACGTGAACATGGAGCCCGGGAAAGGAAGACAGAAGAGGCACCAGCTCTACCACAGCTCTTCTTCCCTGACGCAACTGAAGCCTTGCTGAGGAAGCAGCAGCCAAGTGCGGTTCGCACCAAGCTGAAAACTTCTGCAAAAGCATAGCAGTCGCTGGGAAATCAGAGTTGGTTCTGTGGGCTGTTTTTGTTGCTTGCCTTAGGCTAGTGTTCGCAGCACGATGGGAGAAACCCGCATAGAGCGAAAGCCTCATTGCCTGGGCATCCCCTCTGGGAAAGCACAGCATTCTATTGGAAATCAGAGTCGGGTCTGTGGGATGCTGCCTGCTGCTTGCCGGAGCTAGTTTCCACAGCATGGTGTAATAAACCCGCATGGAGCGAAATCCTCTTTGCCTGGGCATCCCCTCTGCCTGAGAGAGAAGCGCGGGGGCGCCTGTGGAAAGAGCCTTAAGGAAAGGGACACGTCTGTCACGGCAGAGCGAGGAACGCCTGGCTGCTAAGGAGACACGAGGGGAAGATTAGGGCAGGGGAAAGGGCTCCACTCTGAGGAAGGAGTCTGGGCAGAAAGCATGCCTGTCCTGAGCCTTTGGGCTCAAGGAGACAGCAGGTGGAGACATGGGCTTGCCACCAGGCGCCTACCCTGAACTCGAGAAACAACTCCCAGAAAGAACTGGCCATCAGATGCCGGCTTCCTCCAGGATGTGGAAGCTTGGAGGAGGCACGGGGTTTAAGGGGTAGGAGTGGGGACAGTCCCCCAAAGCTCCCTATTCAGTGCACGGGCGGTGTGCAGGGATCCTGTCACCTCTCCTTTCCTGTGGGGAAAGCACTGGCTTAGTCTGCGAGTCCGCCTGAGCGCCAGAGTAAAAGGCCAAGCGATGCCTACCCGGGAGATGTTTGTGTGCATAGAGTGCCATCCTAGGCTACGCACGCTACTGCACTTTTGTGGCTCTGTCTGCTTAGTTCGGCCTGGCAGGGTGAACCCAGGACGTGAACATGGAGCCCGGGAAAGGAAGACAGAAGAGGCACCAGCTCTACCACAGCTCTTCTTCCCTGACGCAACTGAAGCCTTGCAGAGGAAGCAGCGGCGAAGTGCTGTTCGCTCCAAGGCAAAGCCTCTGCGAAAGCACAGCATTCGCTGAGAAATGTTCGGCGGGCTGCTGCTGCTTGCCTGAGCCCAGTCTCCCAGTGGGAGAAATCGCGGTGGGAGAAACCCGCATACAGTGAAAGCCTCTTTGCCTGGGCATCTCCCCTGGGAAAGCACAGCATTCTTTGGGAAATCAGAGTTGGGTTCGGGATGCTGCTGCTGTTTGCCTGAGCTAGTCTCCGCAGCACGGTGGAAGACACCCGCATGGAGCGAAATACCCTTTGCCCTAGCATCCCCTCTGCCTGAGAGAGAAGCATGGTCGCACAAGTCTGTCACCGCGCTCCCCAGGAGGAAGTGTGGGGAAGGCGCAGCACGCCGCCCCCTGGGATGAGAAGGAGCCCTTGGCCTTGGGGTCGGGAAACGCTCCGGAAGCAGAATAGCCTGCCATTGCACGAACAGCAGGCCAGTGGCAAGACAAGTGTCACCCACTCCCTGTGCGGAGAGATCGAAGCCTGGCTGCTAAGGAGACATGAGGGGACGACTAGGGCAGGGGCGCGTGCTCCACTCTGAGGAAGGAGTCTGGGCAGAGGGCAGGCCTGTCCTGTGCCTCTGGTCCCAAGGGGAGAACATCTCCTAGGCCACCTGTCCCAAGGGCAGTCGGGCTTGCCCCCAGGTGCCATACGCGGAACTCGCAGAAACAACCCCATGGAGAAACGGGCAGTCAGATGCCGTCTTCGACCAAGATGTGGCAGTGTTGTGGGTGGCAGGGGGTGTGCCTGGTAAGGAGTGGAGACAGTCCCCCACAGTTCCCCATCCCAGAGCACGGGCCCTGTGCAGGGATCCTGTCGCCTCCTCTCTCCTGTGGTGAAGGCACTGGCCTAGACCCTGAGTCGGCCTGAGAGTCGGAGGAAAAGGCAAAGCCTTACCTACGCCAGGAGTTGGTAATGGGCAAAGAGTACCATGCTAGGCCACGCACGCTGCTGCAGGGTTGTGACTGTGTCTGCTTAGTTCGGCTTAGCAAGGTGAACCCCGGGCGCGAACTGGGAGCCCGGGAATACAAGGCCCAAGAGGCACCAGCTCTCCTGCGGCTCTTCATCCCTGCCGCGACAGAGCGAACGACGAAAGTCTTGCTGAGGAAGCAGCAGCGAAGTGCGGTTCGCGCCAAGCTGGCAACCTCTGCGAAAGCATAGCATTCGCTGGGAAATCAGAGATTGTTCTGTGGGCTGCTTTTGCTACTTGCCTTAGCCTAGTATTCGCAGCACGATGGGAGAAACCCGCATAGAGCGAAAGCCTCTTTGCCGGGGCATCCCCTATGGGAAAGCACAGCATCCTTGGGAAATCAGAGTCGGGTCGGTGGGATGCTACCTGCTGCTTGCCAGAGCTGGTCTCCAAAGCACGGTGTAATAAACCCGCATGGAGCGAAATCCTCTTTGCCTGGGCATCCCCTCTGCCTGAGAGAGAAGCGCGGGGGCGCCTGTGGAAAGAGCCTTAAGGAAAGGGACACGTCTGTCACGGCAGAGCGAGGAAAGCCTGGCTGCTAAGGAGACACGAAGCGAAGATTAGGGCAGGGGAATGGGCTCCACTCTGAGGAAGGAGTCTGGGCAGAAAGCATGCCTGTCCTGTACCTCTGGTCCCAAGGGGACCGCATCACCTTGGCCCCCTGTCCCGTCGGCAGTCGGGCTTGCTCCCATGTGCCATACCCGGAACTCGCAGAAACAACCCCATGAGAAACGGGCAGTCAGATGCCGTCTTCCAACAAGATGTGGCAGTGTTGTGGGTGGCAGGGTTTGTGCCTGGTAAGGAGTGGAGACAGTCCCCCACAGTTACCCATCCAGAGCACGGGCCGTGTGCTGGGATCCTGTCGCCTCCTGTCTCCTGTGGTGAAGGCACTGGCCAAGACCCCGAGTCGGCCTGAGCGCTGGAGTAAAAGGCAAAGCCTTACCTACGCCAAGAGATGGTAATAAACATAGAGTGCCATGCGAGGCCATGCACGCTGCTGCAGGGTTGTGACTGTGTCTGCTTTGTTCGGCATAGCAAGGTGAACCCCGGGCGCGAAATAGGAGCCCGGGAATGCAAGGCCCAAGAGGCACCAGCTCTCCCGCGGCTCTTCATCCCTGCCGCGACAGAGCGAACGACCAAAGCCTTGCTGAGGAAGCAGCAGCGAAGTGCGGTTCGCACCAAGCTGAAAACTTCTGCAAAAGCATAGCAGTCGCTGGGAAATCAGAGTTGGTTCTGTGGGCTGTTTTTGTTGCTTGCCTTAGGCTAGTGTTCGCAGCACGATGGGAGAAACCCGCATAGAGCGAAAGCCTCATTGCCTGGGCATCCCCTCTGGGAAAGCACAGCATTCTATTGGAAATCAGAGTCGGGTCTGTGGGATGCTGCCTGCTGCTTGCCGGAGCTAGTTTCCACAGCATGGTGTAATAAACCCGCATGGAGCGAAATCCTCTTTGCCTGGGATCCCCTCTGCCTGAGAGAGAAGCGCGGGGGCGCCTGTGGAAAGAGCCTTAAGGAAAGGGACACGTCTGTTACGGCAGAGCGAGGAAAGCCTGGCTGCTAAGGAGACACGAGGGGAAGATTAGGGCAGGGGAAAGGGCTCCACTCTGAGGAAGGAGTCTGGGCAGAAAGCATGCCTGTCCTGAGCCTTTGGGCTCAAGGAGACAGCAGGTGGAGACATGGGCTTGCCACCAGGCGCCTACCCTGAACTCGAGAAACAACTCCCAGAACGAACTGGCCATCAGATGCCGGCTTCCTCCAGGATGTGGAAGCTTGGAGGAGGCACGGGGTTTAAGGGGTAGGAGTGGGGACGGTCCCCCAAAGCTCCCTATTCAGTGCACGGGCGGTGTGCAGGGATCCTGTCACCTCTCCTTTCCTGTGGGGAAAGCACTGGCTTAGTCTGCGAGTCCGCCTGAGCGCCAGAGTAAAAGGCCAAGCGATGCCTACCCGGGAGATGTTTGTGTGCATAGAGTGCCATCCTAGGCTACGCACGCTACTGCACTTTTGTGGCTCTGTCTGCTTAGTTCGGCCTGGCAGGGTGAACCCAGGACGTGAACATGGAGCCCGGGAAAGGAAGACAGAAGAGGCACCAGCTCTACCACAGCTCTTCTTCCCTGACGCAACTGAAGCCTTGCAGAGGAAGCAGCGGCGAAGTGCTGTTCGCTCCAAGGCAAAGCCTCTGCGAAAGCACAGCATTCGCTGAGAAATGTTCGGCGGGCTGCTGCTGCTTGCCTGAGCCCAGTCTCCCAGTGGGAGAAATCGCGGTGGGAGAAACCCGCATCCAGTGAAAGCCTCTTTGCCTGGGCATCTCCCCTGGGAAAGCACAGCATTCTTTGGGAAATCAGAGTTGGGTTCGGGATGCTGCTGCTGTTTGCCTGAGCTAGTCTCCGCAGCACGGTGGAAGACACCCGCATGGAGCGAAATACCCTTTGCCCTAGCATCCCCTCTGCCTGAGAGAGAAGCATGGTCGCACAAGTCTGTCACCGCGCTCCCCAGGAGGAAGTGTGGGGAAGGCGCAGCACGCCGCCCACTGGGATGAGAAGGAGCCCTTGGCCTTGGGGTCGGGAAACGCTCCGGAAGCAGAATAGCCTGCCATTGCACGAACAGCAGGCCAGTGGCAAGACAAGTGTCACCCACTCCCTGTGCGGAGAGATCGAAGCCTGGCTGCTAAGGAGACATGAGGGGACGACTAGGGCAGGGGCGCGTGCTCCACTCTGAGGAAGGAGTCTGGGCAGAGGGCAGGCCTGTCCTGTGCCTCTGGTCCCAAGGGGAGAACATCTCCTAGGCCACCTGTCCCAAGGGCAGTCGGGCTTGCCCCCAGGTGCCATACCCGGAACTCGCAGAAACAACCCCATGGAGAAACGGGCAGTCAGATGCCGTCTTCCACCAAGATGTGGCAGTGTTGTGGGTGGCAGGGGGTGTGCCTGGTAAGGAGTGGAGACAGTCCCCCACAGTTCCCCATCCCAGAGCACGGGCCCTGTGCAGGGATCCTGTCGCCTCCTCTCTCCTGTGGTGAAGGCACTGGCCTAGAACCTGAGTCTGCCTGAGAGTCGGAGGAAAAGGCAAAGCCTTACCTACGCCAGGAGTTGGTAATGGGCAAAGAGTACCATGCTAGGCCACGCACGCTGCTGCAGGGTTGTGACTGTGTCTGCTTAGTTCGGCTTAGCAAGGTGAACCCCGGGCGCGAACTGGGAGCCCGGGAATACAAGGCCCAAGAGGCACCAGCTCTCCTGCGGCTCTTCATCCCTGCCGCGACAGAGCGAACGACGAAAGTCTTGCTGAGGAAGCAGCAGCGAAGTGCGGTTCGCGCCAAGCTGGCAACCTCTGCGAAAGCATAGCATTCGCTGGGAAATCAGAGATTGTTCTGTGGGCTGCTTTTGCTACTTGCCTTAGCCTAGTATTCGCAGCACGATGGGAGAAACCCGCATAGAGCGAAAGCCTCTTTGCCGGGGCATCCCCTATGGGAAAGCACAGCATCCTTGGGAAATCAGAGTCGGGTCGGTGGGATGCTACCTGCTGCTTGCCAGAGCTGGTCTCCAAAGCACGGTGTAATAAACCCGCATGGAGCGAAATCCTCTTTGCCTGGGCATCCCCTCTGCCTGAGAGAGAAGCGCGGGGGCGCCTGTGGAAAGAGCCTTAAGGAAAGGGACACGTCTGTCACGGCAGAGCGAGGAAAGCCTGGCTGCTAAGGAGACACGAGGGGAAGATTAGGGCAGGGGAATGGGCTCCACTCTGAGGAAGGAGTCTGGGCAGAAAGCATGCCTGTCCTGTACCTCTGGTCCCAAGGGGACCGCATCACCTTGGCCCCCTGTCCCGTCGGCAGTCGGGCTTGCTCCCATGTGCCATACCCGGAACTCGCAGAAACAACCCCATGAGAAACGGGCAGTCAGATGCCGTCTTCCAACAAGATGTGGCAGTGTTGTGGGTGGCAGGGTTTGTGCCTGGTAAGGAGTGGAGACAGTCCCCCACAGTTACCCATCCAGAGCACGGGCCGTGTGCTGGGATCCTGTCGCCTCCTGTCTCCTGTGGTGAAGGCACTGGCCAAGACCCCGAGTCTGCCTGAGCGCTGGAGCAAAAGGCAAAGCCTTACCTACGCCAAGAGATGGTAATAAACATAGAGTGCCATGCGAGGCCATGCACGCTGCTGCAGGGTTGTGACTGTGTCTGCTTTGTTCGGCATAGCAAGGTGAACCCCGGGCGCGAAATAGGAGCACGGGAATGCAAGGCCCAAGAGGCACCAGCTCTCCCGCGGCTCTTCATCCCTGCCGCGACAGAGCGAACGACCAAAGCCTTGCTGAGGAAGCAGCAGCGAAGTGCGGTTCGCACCAAGCTGAAAACTTCTGCAAAAGCATAGCAGTCGCTGGGAAATCAGAGTTGGTTCTGTGGGCTGTTTTTGTTGCTTGCCTTAGGCTAGTGTTCGCAGCACGATGGGAGAAACCCGCATAGAGCGAAAGCCTCATTGCCTGGGCATCCCCTCTGGGAAAGCACAGCATTCTATTGGAAATCAGAGTCGGGTCTGTGGGATGCTGCCTGCTGCTTGCCGGAGCTAGTTTCCACAGCATGGTGTAATAAAACCGCATGGAGCGAAATCCTCTTTGCCTGGGCATCCCCTCTGCCTGAGAGAGAAGCGCGGGGGCGCCTGTGGAAAGAGCCTTAAGGAAAGGGACACGTCTGTCACGGCAGAGCGAGGAACGCCTGGCTGCTAAGGAGACACGAGGGGAAGATTAGGGCAGGGGAAAGGGCTCCACTCTGAGGAAGGAGTCTGGGCAGAAAGCATGCCTGTCCTGAGCCTTTGGGCTCAAGGAGACAGCAGGTGGAGACATGGGCTTGCCACCAGGCGCCTACCCTGAACTCGAGAAACAACTCCCAGAAAGAACTGGCCATCAGATGCCGGCTTCCTCCAGGATGTGGAAGCTTGGAGGAGGCACGGGGTTTAAGGGGTAGGAGTGGGGACAGTCCCCCAAAGCTCCCTATTCAGTGCACGGGCGGTGTGCAGGGATCCTGTCACCTCTCCTTTCCTGTGGGGAAAGCACTGGCTTAGTCTGCGAGTCCGCCTGAGCGCCAGAGTAAAAGGCCAAGCGATGCCTACCCGGGAGATGTTTGTGTGCATAGAGTGCCATCCTAGGCTACGCACGCTACTGCACTTTTGTGGCTCTGTCTGCTTAGTTCGGCCTGGCAGGGTGAACCCAGGACGTGAACATGGAGCCCGGGAAAGGAAGACAGAAGAGGCACCAGCTCTACCACAGCTCTTCTTCCCTGACGCAACTGAAGCCTTGCTGAGGAAGCAGCAGCCAAGTGCGGTTCGCACCAAGCTGAAAACTTCTGCAAAAGCATAGCAGTCGCTGGGAAATCAGAGTTGGTTCTGTGGGCTGTTTTTGTTGCTTGCCTTAGGCTAGTGTTCGCAGCACGATGGGAGAAACCCGCATAGAGCGAAAGCCTCATTGCCTGGGCATCCCCTCTGGGAAAGCACAGCATTCTATTGGAAATCAGAGTCGGGTCTGTGGGATGCTGCCTGCTGCTTGCCGGAGCTAGTTTCCACAGCATGGTGTAATAAACCCGCATGGAGCGAAATCCTCTTTGCCTGGGCATCCCCTCTGTCTGAGAGAGAAGCGCGGGGGCGCCTGTGGAAAGAGCCTTAAGGAAAGGGACACGTCTGTCACGGCAGAGCGAGGAACGCCTGGCTGCTAAGTAGACACGAGGGGAAGATTAGGGCAGGGGAATGGGCTCCACTCTGAGGAAGGAGTCTGGGCAGAAAGCATGCCTGTCCTGAGCCTTTGGGCTCAAGGAGACAGCAGGTGGAGACATGGGCTTGCCACCAGGCGCCTACCCTGAACTCGAGAAACAACTCCCAGAAAGAACTGGCCATCAGATGCCGGCTTCCTCCAGGATGTGGAAGCTTGGAGGAGGCACGGGGTTTAAGGGGTAGGAGTGGGGACAGTCCCCCAAAGCTCCCTATTCAGTGCACGGGCGGTGTGCAGGGATCCTGTCACCTCTCCTTTCCTGTGGGGAAAGCACTGGCTTAGTCTGCGAGTCCGCCTGAGCGCCAGAGTAAAAGGCCAAGCGATGCCTACCCGGGAGATGTTTGTGTGCATAGAGTGCCATCCTAGGCTACGCACGCTACTGCACTTTTGTGGCTCTGTCTGCTTAGTTCGGCCTGGCAGGGTGAACCCAGGACGTGAACATGGAGCCCGGGAAAGGAAGACAGAAGAGGCACCAGCTCTACCACAGCTCTTCTTCCCTGACGCAACTGAAGCCTTGCAGAGGAAGCAGCGGCGAAGTGCTGTTCGCTCCAAGGCAAAGCCTCTGCGAAAGCACAGCATTCGCTGAGAAATGTTCGGCGGGCTGCTGCTGCTTGCCTGAGCCCAGTCTCCCAGTGGGAGAAATCGCGGTGGGAGAAACCCGCATACAGTGAAAGCCTCTTTGCCTGGGCATCTCCCCTGGGAAAGCACAGCATTCTTTGGGAAATCAGAGTTGGGTTCGGGATGCTGCTGCTGTTTGCCTGAGCTAGTCTCCGCAGCACGGTGGAAGACACCCGCATGGAGCGAAATACCCTTTGCCCTAGCATCCCCTCTGCCTGAGAGAGAAGCATGGTCGCACAAGTCTGTCACCGCGCTCCCCAGGAGGAAGTGTGGGGAAGGCGCAGCACGCCGCCCCCTGGGATGAGAAGGAGCCCTTGGCCTTGGGGTCGGGAAACGCTCCGGAAGCAGAATAGCCTGCCATTGCACGAACAGCAGGCCAGTGGCAAGACAAGTGTCACCCACTCCCTGTGCGGAGAGATCGAAGCCTGGCTGCTAAGGAGACATGAGGGGACGACTAGGGCAGGGGCGCGTGCTCCACTCTGAGGAAGGAGTCTGGGCAGAGGGCAGGCCTGTCCTGTGCCTCTGGTCCCAAGGGGAGAACATCTCCTAGGCCACCTGTCCCAAGGGCAGTCGGGCTTGCCCCCAGGTGCCATACGCGGAACTCGCAGAAACAACCCCATGGAGAAACGGGCAGTCAGATGCCGTCTTCGACCAAGATGTGGCAGTGTTGTGGGTGGCAGGGGGTGTGCCTGGTAAGGAGTGGAGACAGTCCCCCACAGTTCCCCATCCCAGAGCACGGGCCCTGTGCAGGGATCCTGTCGCCTCCTCTCTCCTGTGGTGAAGGCACTGGCCTAGACCCTGAGTCTGCCTGAGAGTCGGAGGAAAAGGCAAAGCCTTACCTACGCCAGGAGTTGGTAATGGGCAAAGAGTACCATGCTATGCCACGCACGCTGCTGCAGGGTTGTGACTGTGTCTGCTTAGTTCGGCTTAGCAAGGTGAACCCCGGGCGCGAACTGGGAGCCCGGGAATACAAGGCCCAAGAGGCACCAGCTCTCCTGCGGCTCTTCATCCCTGCCGCGACAGAGCGAATGACGAAAGTCTTGCTGAGGAAGCAGCAGCGAAGTGCGGTTCGCGCCAAGCTGGCAACCTCTGCGAAAGCATAGCATTCGCTGGGAAATCAGAGATTGTTCTGTGGGCTGCTTTTGCTACTTGCCTTAGCCTAGTATTCGCAGCACGATGGGAGAAACCCGCATAGAGCGAAAGCCTCTTGGCCGGGGCATCCCCTATGGGAAAGCACAGCATCCTTGGGAAATCAGAGTCGGGTCGGTGGGATGCTACCTGCTGCTTGCCAGAGCTGGTCTCCAAAGCACGGTGTAATAAACCCGCATGGAGCGAAATCCTCTTTGCCTGGGCATCCCCTCTGCCTGAGAGAGAAGCGCGGGGGCGCCTGTGGAATGAGCCTTAAGGAAAGGGACACGTCTGTCACGGCAGAGCGAGGAAAGCCTGGCTGCTAAGGAGACACGAGGGGAAGATTAGGGCAGGGGAATGGGCTCCACTCTGAGGAAGGAGTCTGGGCAGAAAGCATGCCTGTCCTGTACCTCTGGTCCCAAGGGGACCGCATCACCTTGGCCCCCTGTCCCGTCGGCAGTCGGGCTTGCTCCCATGTGCCATACCCGGAACTCGCAGAAACAACCCCATGAGAAACGGGCAGTCAGATGCCGTCTTCCAACAAGATGTGGCAGTGTTGTGGGTGGCAGGGTTTGTGCCTGGTAAGGAGTGGAGACAGTCCCCCACAGTTACCCATCCAGAGCACGGGCCGTGTGCTGGGATCCTGTCGCCTCCTGTCTCCTGTGGTGAAGGCACTGGCCAAGACCCCGAGTCTGCCTGAGCGCTGGAGCAAAAGGCAAAGCCTTACCTACGCCAAGAGATGGTAATAAACATAGAGTGCCATGCGAGGCCATGCACGCTGCTGCAGGTTTGTGACTGTGTCTGCTTTGTTCGGCATAGCAAGGTGAACCCCGGGCGCGAAATAGGAGCCCGGGAATGCAAGGCCCAAGAGGCACCAGCTCTCCCGCGGCTCTTCATCCCTGCCGCGACAGAGCGAACGACCAAAGCCTTGCTGAGGAAGCAGCAGCGAAGTGCGGTTCGCACCAAGCTGAAAACTTCTGCAAAAGCATAGCAGTCGCTGGGAAATCAGAGTTGGTTCTGTGGGCTGTTTTTGTTGCTTGCCTTAGGCTAGTGTTCGCAGCACGATGGGAGAAACCCGCATAGAGCGAAAGCCTCATTGCCTGGGCATCCCCTCTGGGAAAGCACAGCATTCTATTGGAAATCAGAGTCGGGTCTGTGGGATGCTGCCTGCTGCTTGCCGGAGCTAGTTTCCACAGCATGGTGTAATAAACCCGCATGGAGCGAAATCCTCTTTGCCTGGGATCCCCTCTGCATGAGAGAGAAGCGCGGGGGCGCCTGTGGAAAGAGCCTTAAGGAAAGGGACACGTCTGTCACGGCAGAGCGAGGAAAGCCTGGCTGCTAAGGAGACACGAGGGGAAGATTAGGGCAGGGGAAAGGGCTCCACTCTGAGGAAGGAGTCTGGGCAGAAAGCATGCCTGTCCTGAGCCTTTGGGCTCAAGGAGACAGCAGGTGGAGACATGGGCTTGCCACCAGGCGCCTACCCTGAACTCGAGAAACAACTCCCAGAAAGAACTGGCCATCAGATGCCGGCTTCCTCCAGGATGTGGAAGCTTGGAGGAGGTACGGGGTTTAAGGGGTAGGAGTGGGGACAGTCCCCCAAAGCTCCCTATTCAGTGCACGGGCGGTGTGCAGGGATCCTGTCACCTCTCCTTTCCTGTGGGGAAAGCACTGGCTTAGTCTGCGAGTCCGCCTGAGCGCCAGAGTAAAAGGCCAAGCGATGCCTACCCGGGAGATGTTTGTGTGCATAGAGTGCCATCCTAGGCTACGCACGCTACTGCACTTTTGTGGCTCTGTCTGCTTAGTTCGGCCTGGCAGGGTGAACCCAGGACGTGAACATGGAGCCCGGGAAAGGAAGACAGAAGAGGCACCAGCTCTACCACAGCTCTTCTTCCCTGACGCAACTGAAGCCTTGCTGAGGAAGCAGCAGCCAAGTGCGGTTCGCACCAAGCTGAAAACTTCTGCAAAAGCATAGCAGTCGCTGGGAAATCAGAGTTGGTTCTGTGGGCTGTTTTTGTTGCTTGCCTTAGGCTAGTGTTCGCAGCACGATGGGAGAAACCCGCATAGAGCGAAAGCCTCATTGCCTGGGCATCCCCTCTGGGAAAGCACAGCATTCTATTGGAAATCAGAGTCGGGTCTGTGGGATGCTGCCTGCTGCTTGCCGGAGCTAGTTTCCACAGCATGGTGTAATAAACCCGCATGGAGCGAAATCCTCTTTGCCTGGGCATCCCCTCTGCCTGAGAGAGAAGCGCGGGGGCGCCTGTGGAAAGAGCCTTAAGGAAAGGGACACGTCTGTCACGGCAGAGCGAGGAACGCCTGGCTGCTAAGGAGACACGAGGGGAAGATTAGGGCAGGGGAAAGGGCTCCACTCTGAGGAAGGAGTCTGGGCAGAAAGCATGCCTGTCCTGAGCCTTTGGGCTCAAGGAGACAGCAGGTGGAGACATGGGCTTGCCACCAGGCGCCTACCCTGAACTCGAGAAACAACTCCCAGAAAGAACTGGCCATCAGATGCCGGCTTCCTCCAGGATGTGGAAGCTTGGAGGAGGCACGGGGTTTAAGGGGTAGGAGTGGGGACAGTCCCCCAAAGCTCCCTATTCAGTGCACGGGCGGTGTGCAGGGATCCGGTCACCTCTCCTTTCCTGTGGGGAAAGCACTGGCTTAGTCTGCGAGTCCGCCTGAGCGCCAGAGTAAAAGGCCAAGCGATGCCTACCCGGGAGATGTTTGTGTGCATAGAGTGCCATCCTAGGCTACGCACGCTACTGCACTTTTGTGGCTCTGTCTGCTTAGTTCGGCCTGGCAGGGTGAACCCAGGACGTGAACATGGAGCCCGGGAAAGGAAGACAGAAGAGGCACCAGCTCTACCACAGCTCTTCTTCCCTGACGCAACTGAAGCCTTGCTGAGGAAGCAGCAGCCAAGTGCGGTTCGCACCAAGCTGAAAACTTCTGCAAAAGCATAGCAGTCGCTGGGAAATCAGAGTTGGTTCTGTGGGCTGTTTTTGTTGCTTGCCTTAGGCTAGTGTTCGCAGCACGATGGGAGAAACCCGCATAGAGCGAAAGCCTCATTGCCTGGGCATCCCCTCTGGGAAAGCACAGCATTCTATTGGAAATCAGAGTCGGGTCTGTGGGATGCTGCCTGCTGCTTGCCGGAGCTAGTTTCCACAGCATGGTGTAATAAACCCGCATGGAGCGAAATCCTCTTTGCCTGGGCATCCCCTCTGCCTGAGAGAGAAGCGCGGGGGCGCCTGTGGAAAGAGCCTTAAGGAAAGGGACACGTCTGTCACGGCAGAGCGAGGAACGCCTGGCTGCTAAGGAGACACGAGGGGAAGATTAGGGCAGGGGAAAGGGCTCCACTCTGAGGAAGGAGTCTGGGCAGAAAGCATGCCTGTCCTGAGCCTTTGGGCTCAAGGAGACAGCAGGTGGAGACATGGGCTTGCCACCAGGCGCCTACCCTGAACTCGAGAAACAACTCCCAGAAAGAACTGGCCATCAGATGCCGGCTTCCTCCAGGATGTGGAAGCTTGGAGGAGGCACGGGGTTTAAGGGGTAGGAGTGGGGACAGTCCCCCAAAGCTCCCTATTCAGTGCACGGGCGGTGTGCAGGGATCCTGTCACCTCTCCTTTCCTGTGGGGAAAGCACTGGCTTAGTCTGCGAGTCCGCCTGAGCACCAGAGTAAAAGGCCAAGCGATGCCTACCCGGGAGATGTTTGTGTGCATAGAGTGCCATCCTAGGCTACGCACGCTACTGCACTTTTGTGGCTCTGTCTGCTTAGTTCGGCCTGGCAGGGTGAACCCAGGACGTGAACATGGAGCCCGGGAAAGGAAGACAGAAGAGGCACCAGCTCTACCACAGCTCTTCTTCCCTGACGCAACTGAAGCCTTGCAGAGGAAGCAGCGGCGAAGTGCTGTTCGCTCCAAGGCAAAGCCTCTGCGAAAGCACAGCATTCGCTGAGAAATGTTCGGCGGGCTGCTGCTGCTTGCCTGAGCCCAGTCTCCCAGGGGGAGAAATCGCGGTGGGAGAAACCCGCATACAGTGAAAGCCTCTTTGCCTGGGCATCTCCCCTGGGAAAGCACAGCATTCTTTGGGAAATCAGAGTTGGGTTCGGGATGCTGCTGCTGTTTGCCTGAGCTAGTCTCCGCAGCACGGTGGAAGACACCCGCATGGAGCGAAATACCCTTTGCCCTAGCATCCCCTCTGCCTGAGAGAGAAGCATGGTCGCACAAGTCTGTCACCGCGCTCCCCAGGAGGAAGTGTGGGGAAGGCGCAGCACGCCGCCCCCTGGGATGAGAAGGAGCCCTTGGCCTTGGGGTCGGGAAACGCTCCGGAAGCAGAATAGCCTGCCATTGCACGAACAGCAGGCCAGTGGCAAGACAAGTGTCACCCACTCCCTGTGCGGAGAGATCGAAGCCTGGCTGCTAAGGAGACATGAGGGGACGACTAGGGCAGGGGCGCGTGCTCCACTCTGAGGAAGGAGTCTGGGCAGAGGGCAGGCCTGTCCTGTGCCTCTGGTCCCAAGGGGAGAACATCTCCTAGGCCACCTGTCCCAAGGGCAGTCGGGCTTGCCCCCAGGTGCCATACCCGGAACTCGCAGAAACAACCCCATGGAGAAACGGGCAGTCAGATGCCGTCTTCCACCAAGATGTGGCAGTGTTGTGGGTGGCAGGGGGTGTGCCTGGTAAGGAGTGGAGACAGTCCCCCACAGTTCCCCATCCCAGAGCACGGGCCCTGTGCAGGGATCCTGTCGCCTCCTCTCTCCTGTGGTGAAGGCACTGGCCTAGACCCTGAGTCTGCCTGAGAGTCGGAGGAAAAGGCAAAGTCTTACCTACGCCAGGAGTTGGTAATGGGCAAAGAGTACCATGCTAGGCCACGCACGCTGCTGCAGGGTTGTGACTGTGTCTGCTTAGTTCGGCTTAGCAAGGTGAACCCCGGGCGCGAACTGGGAGCCCGGGAATACAAGGCCCAAGAGGCACCAGCTCTCCTGCGGCTCTTCATCCCTGCCGCGACAGAGCGAACGACGAAAGTCTTGCTGAGGAAGCAGCAGCGAAGTGCGGTTCGCGCCAAGCTGGCAACCTCTGCGAAAGCATAGCATTCGCTGGGAAATCAGAGATTGTTCTGTGGGCTGCTTTTGCTACTTGCCTTAGCCTAGTATTCGCAGCACGATGGGAGAAACCCGCATAGAGCGAAAGCCTCTTGGCCGGGGCATCCCCTATGGGAAAGCACAGCATCCTTGGGAAATCAGAGTCGGGTCGGTGGGATGCTACCTGCTGCTTGCCAGAGCTGGTCTCCAAAGCACGGTGTAATAAACCCGCATGGAGCGAAATCCTCTTTGCCTGGGCATCCCCTCTGCCTGAGAGAGAAGCGCGGGGGCGCCTGTGGAATGAGCCTTAAGGAAAGGGACACGTCTGTCACGGCAGAGCGAGGAAAGACTGGCTGCTAAGGAGACACGAGGGGAAGATTAGGGCAGGGGAATGGGCTCCACTCTGAGGAAGGAGTCTGGGCAGAAAGCATGCCTGTCCTGTACCTCTGGTCCCAAGGGGACCGCATCACCTTGGCCCCCTGTCCCGTCGGCAGTCGGGCTTGCTCCCATGTGCCATACCCGGAACTCGCAGAAACAACCCCATGAGAAACGGGCAGTCAGATGCCGTCTTCCAACAAGATGTGGCAGTGTTGTGGGTGGCAGGGTTTGTGCCTGGTAAGGAGTGGAGACAGTCCCCCACAGTTACCCATCCAGAGCACGGGCCGTGTGCTGGGATCCTGTCGCCTCCTGTCTCCTGTGGTGAAGGCACTGGCCAAGACCCCGAGTCTGCCTGAGCGCTGGAGCAAAAGGCAAAGCCTTACCTACGCCAAGAGATGGTAATAAACATAGAGTGCCATGCGAGGCCATGCACGCTGCTGCAGGTTTGTGACTGTGTCTGCTTTGTTCGGCATAGCAAGGTGAACCCCGGGCGCGAAATAGGAGCACGGGAATGCAAGGCCCAAGAGGCACCAGCTCTCCCGCGGCTCTTCATCCCTGCCGCGACAGAGCGAACGACCAAAGCCTTGCTGAGGAAGCAGCAGCGAAGTGCGGTTCGCACCAAGCTGAAAACTTCTGCAAAAGCATAGCAGTCGCTGGGAAATCAGAGTTGGTTCTGTGGGCTGTTTTTGTTGCTTGCCTTAGGCTAGTGTTCGCAGCACGATGGGAGAAACCCGCATAGAGCGAAAGCCTCATTGCCTGGGCATCCCCTCTGGGAAAGCACAGCATTCTATTGGAAATCAGAGTCGGGTCTGTGGGATGCTGCCTGCTGCTTGCCGGAGCTAGTTTCCACAGCATGGTGTAATAAACCCGCATGGAGCGAAATCCTCTTTGCCTGGGATCCCCTCTGCCTGAGAGAGAAGCGCGGGGGCGCCTGTGGAAAGAGCCTTAAGGAAAGGGACACGTCTGTCACGGCAGAGCGAGGAAAGCCTGGCTGCTAAGGAGACACGAGGGGAAGATTAGGGCAGGGGAAAGGGCTCCACTCTGAGGAAGGAGTCTGGGCAGAAAGCATGCCTGTCCTGAGCCTTTGGGCTCAAGGAGACAGCAGGTGGAGACATGGGCTTGCCACCAGGCGCCTACCCTGAACTCGAGAAACAACTCCCAGAACGAACTGGCCATCAGATGCCGGCTTCCTCCAGGATGTGGAAGCTTGGAGGAGGTACGGGGTTTAAGGGGTAGGAGTGGGGACAGTCCCCCAAAGCTCCCTATTCAGTGCACGGGCGGTGTGCAGGGATCCTGTCACCTCTCCTTTCCTGTGGGGAAAGCACTGGCTTAGTCTGCGAGTCCGCCTGAGCGCCAGAGTAAAAGGCCAAGCGATGCCTACCCGGGAGATGTTTGTGTGCATAGAGTGCCATCCTAGGCTACGCACGCTACTGCACTTTTGTGGCTCTGTCTGCTTAGTTCGGCCTGGCAGGGTGAACCCAGGACGTGAACATGGAGCCCGGGAAAGGAAGACAGAAGAGGCACCAGCTCTACCACAGCTCTTCTTCCCTGACGCAACTGAAGCCTTGCTGAGGAAGCAGCAGCCAAGTGCGGTTCGCACCAAGCTGAAAACTTCTGCAAAAGCATAGCAGTCGCTGGGAAATCAGAGTTGGTTCTGTGGGCTGTTTTTGTTGCTTGCCTTAGGCTAGTGTTCGCAGCACGATGGGAGAAACCCGCATAGAGCGAAAGCCTCATTGCCTGGGCATCCCCTCTGGGAAAGCACAGCATTCTATTGGAAATCAGAGTCGGGTCTGTGGGATGCTGCCTGCTGCTTGCCGGAGCTAGTTTCCACAGCATGGTGTAATAAACCCGCATGGAGCGAAATCCTCTTTGCCTGGGCATCCCCTCTGCCTGAGAGAGAAGCGCGGGGGCGCCTGTGGAAAGAGCCTTAAGGAAAGGGACACGTCTGTCACGGCAGAGCGAGGAACGCCTGGCTGCTAAGGAGACACGAGGGGAAGATTAGGGCAGGGGAAAGGGCTCCACTCTGAGGAAGGAGTCTGGGCAGAAAGCATGCCTGTCCTGAGCCTTTGGGCTCAAGGAGACAGCAGGTGGAGACATGGGCTTGCCACCAGGCGCCTACCCTGAACTCGAGAAACAACTCCCAGAAAGAACTGGCCATCAGATGCCGGCTTCCTCCAGGATGTGGAAGCTTGGAGGAGGCACGGGGTTTAAGGGGTAGGAGTGGGGACAGTCCCCCAAAGCTCCCTATTCAGTGCACGGGCGGTGTGCAGGGATCCTGTCACCTCTCCTTTCCTGTGGGGAAAGCACTGGCTTAGTCTGCGAGTCCGCCTGAGCGCCAGAGTAAAAGGCCAAGCGATGCCTACCCGGGAGATGTTTGTGTGCATAGAGTGCCATCCTAGGCTACGCACGCTACTGCACTTTTGTGGCTCTGTCTGCTTAGTTCGGCCTGGCAGGGTGAACCCAGGACGTGAACATGGAGCCCGGGAAAGGAAGACAGAAGAGGCACCAGCTCTACCACAGCTCTTCTTCCCTGACGCAACTGAAGCCTTGCAGAGGAAGCAGCGGCGAAGTGCTGTTCGCTCCAAGGCAAAGCCTCTGCGAAAGCACAGCATTCGCTGAGAAATGTTCGGCGGGCTGCTGCTGCTTGCCTGAGCCCAGTCTCCCAGTGGGAGAAATCGCGGTGGGAGAAACCCGCATACAGTGAAAGCCTCTTTGCCTGGGCATCTCCCCTGGGAAAGCACAGCATTCTTTGGGAAATCAGAGTTGGGTTCGGGATGCTGCTGCTGTTTGCCTGAGCTAGTCTCCGCAGCACGGTGGAAGACACCCGCATGGAGCGAAATACCCTTTGCCCTAGCATCCCCTCTGCCTGAGAGAGAAGCATGGTCGCACAAGTCTGTCACCGCGCTCCCCAGGAGGAAGTGTGGGGAAGGCGCAGCACGCCGCCCCCTGGGATGAGAAGGAGCCCTTGGCCTTGGGGTCGGGAAACGCTCCGGAAGCAGAATAGCCTGCCATTGCACGAACAGCAGGCCAGTGGCAAGACAAGTGTCACCCACTCCCTGTGCGGAGAGATCGAAGCCTGGCTGCTAAGGAGACATGAGGGGACGACTAGGGCAGGGGCGCGTGCTCCACTCTGAGGAAGGAGTCTGGGCAGAGGGCAGGCCTGTCCTGTGCCTCTGGTCCCAAGGGGAGAACATCTCCTAGGCCACCTGTCCCAAGGGCAGTCGGGCTTGCCCCCAGGTGCCATACCCGGAACTCGCAGAAACAACCCCATGGAGAAACGGGCAGTCAGATGCCGTCTTCCACCAAGATGTGGCAGTGTTGTGGGTGGCAGGGGGTGTGCCTGGTAAGGAGTGGAGACAGTCCCCCACAGTTCCCCATCCCAGAGCACGGGCCCTGTGCAGGGATCCTGTCGCCTCCTCTCTCCTGTGGTGAAGGCACTGGCCTAGACCCTGAGTCTGCCTGAGAGTCGGAGGAAAAGGCAAAGCCTTACCTACGCCAGGAGTTGGTAATGGGCAAAGAGTACCATGCTAGGCCACGCACGCTGCTGCAGGGTTGTGACTGTGTCTGCTTAGTTCGGCTTAGCAAGGTGAACCCCGGGCGCGAACTGGGAGCCCGGGAATACAAGGCCCAAGAGGCACCAGCTCTCCTGCGGCTCTTCATCCCTGCCGCGACAGAGCGAACGACGAAAGTCTTGCTGAGGAAGCAGCAGCGAAGTGCGGTTCGCGCCAAGCTGGCAACCTCTGCGAAAGCATAGCATTCGCTGGGAAATCAGAGATTGTTCTGTGGGCTGCTTTTGCTACTTGCCTTAGCCTAGTATTCGCAGCACGATGGGAGAAACCCGCATAGAGCGAAAGCCTCTTTGCCGGGGCATGCCCTATGGGAAAGCACAGCATCCTTGGGAAATCAGAGTCGGGTCTGTGGGATGCTACCTGCTGCTTGCCAGAGCTGGTCTCCAAAGCACGGTGTAATAAACCCGCATGGAGCGAAATCCTCTTTGCCTGGGCATCCCCTCTGCCTGAGAGAGAAGCGCGGGGGTGCCTGTGGAAAGAGCCTTAAGGAAAGGGACACGTCTGTCACGGCAGAGCGAGGAAAGCCTGGCTGCTAAGGAGACACGAGGGGAAGATTAGGGCAGGGGAATGGGCTCCACTCTGAGGAAGGAGTCTGGGCAGAAAGCATGCCTGTCCTGTACCTCTGGTCCCAAGGGGACCGCATCTCCTTGGCCCCCTGTCCCGTCGGCAGTCGGGCTTGCTCCCATGTGCCATACCCGGAACTCGCAGAAACAACCCCATGAGAAACGGGCAGTCAGATGCCGTCTTCCAACAAGATGTGGCAGTGTTGTGGGTGGCAGGGTTTGTGCCTGGTAAGGAGTGGAGACAGTCCCCCACAGTTACGCATCCAGAGCACGGGCCGTGTGCTGGGATCCTGTCGCCTCCTGTCTCCTGTGGTGAAGGCACTGGCCAAGACCCCGAGTCTGCCTGAGCGCTGGAGCAAAAGGCAAAGCCTTACCTACGCCAAGAGATGGTAATAAACATAGAGTGCCATGCGAGGCCATGCACGCTGCTGCAGGGTTGTGACTGTGTCTGCTTTGTTCGGCATAGCAAGGTGAACCCCGGGCGCGAAATAGGAGCACGGGAATGCAAGGCCCAAGAGGCACCAGCTCTCCCGCGGCTCTTCATCCCTGCCGCGACAGAGCGAACGACCAAAGCCTTGCTGAGGAAGCAGCAGCGAAGTGCGGTTCGCACCAAGCTGAAAACTTCTGCAAAAGCATAGCAGTCGCTGGGAAATCAGAGTTGGTTCTGTGGGCTGTTTTTGTTGCTTGCCTTAGGCTAGTGTTCGCAGCACGATGGGAGAAACCCGCATAGAGTGAAAGCCTCATTGCCTGGGCATCCCCTCTGGGAAAGCACAGCATTCTATTGGAAATCAGAGTCGGGTCTGTGGGATGCTGCCTGCTGCTTGCCGGAGCTAGTTTCCACAGCATGGAGTAATAAACCCGCATGGAGCGAAATCCTCTTTGCCTGGGCATCCCCTCTGCCTGAGAGAGAAGCGCGGGGGCGCCTGTGGAAAGAGCCTTAAGGAAAGGGACACGTCTGTCACGGCAGAGCGAGGAACGCCTGGCTGCTAAGGAGACACGAGGGGAAGATTAGGGCAGGGGAAAGGGCTCCACTCTGAGGAAGGAGTCTGGGCAGAAAGCATGCCTGTCCTGAGCCTTTGGGCTCAAGGAGACAGCAGGTGGAGACATGGGCTTGCCACCAGGCGCCTACCCTGAACTCGAGAAACAACTCCCAGAAAGAACTGGCCATCAGATGCCGGCTTCCTCCAGGATGTGGAAGCTTGGAGGAGGCACGGGGTTTAAGGGGTAGGAGTGGGGACAGTCCCCCAAAGCTCCCTATTCAGTGCACGGGCGGTGTGCAGGGATCCTGTCACCTCTCCTTTCCTGTGGGGAAAGCACTGGCTTAGTCTGCGAGTCCGCCTGAGCGCCAGAGTAAAAGGCCAAGCGATGCCTACCCGGGAGATGTTTGTGTGCATAGAGTGCCATCCTAGGCTACGCACGCTACTGCACTTTTGTGGCTCTGTCTGCTTAGTTCGGCCTGGCAGGGTGAACCCAGGACGTGAACATGGAGCCCGGGAAAGGAAGACAGAAGAGGCACCAGCTCTACCACAGCTCTTCTTCCCTGACGCAACTGAAGCCTTGCAGAGGAAGCAGCGGCGAAGTGCTGTTCGCTCCAAGGCAAAGCCTCTGCGAAAGCACAGCATTCGCTGAGAAATGTTCGGCGGGCTGCTGCTGCTTGCCTGAGCCCAGTCTCCCAGGGGGAGAAATCGCGGTGGGAGAAACCCGCATACAGTGAAAGCCTCTTTGCCTGGGCATCTCCCCTGGGAAAGCACAGCATTCTTTGGGAAATCAGAGTTGGGTTCGGGATGCTGCTGCTGTTTGCCTGAGCTAGTCTCCGCAGCACGGTGGAAGACACCCGCATGGAGCGAAATACCCTTTGCCCTAGCATCCCCTCTGCCTGAGAGAGAAGCATGGTCGCACAAGTCTGTCACCGCGCTCCCCAGGAGGAAGTGTGGGGAAGGCGCAGCACGCCGCCCCCTGGGATGAGAAGGAGCCCTTGGCCTTGGGGTCGGGAAACGCTCTGGAAGCAGAATAGCCTGCCATTGCACGAACAGCAGGCCAGTGGCAAGACAAGTGTCACCCACTCCCTGTGCGGAGAGATCGAAGCCTGGCTGCTAAGGAGACATGAGGGGACGACTAGGGCAGGGGCGCGTGCTCCACTCTGAGGAAGGAGTCTGGGCAGAGGGCAGGCCTGTCCTGTGCCTCTGGTCCCAAGGGGAGAACATCTCCTAGGCCACCTGTCCCAAGGGCAGTCGGGCTTGCCCCCAGGTGCCATACCCGGAACTCGCAGAAACAACCCCATGGAGAAACGGGCAGTCAGATGCCGTCTTCCACCAAGATGTGGCAGTGTTGTGGGTGGCAGGGGGTGTGCCTGGTAAGGAGTGGAGACAGTCCCCCACAGTTCCCCATCCCAGAGCACGGGCCCTGTGCAGGGATCCTGTCGCCTCCTCTCTCCTGTGGTGAAGGCACTGGCCTAGACCCTGAGTCTGCCTGAGAGTCGGAGGAAAAGGCAAAGCCTTACCTACGCCAGGAGTTGGTAATGGGCAAAGAGTACCATGCTAGGCCACGCACGCTGCTGCAGGGTTGTGACTGTGTCTGCTTAGTTCGGCTTAGCAAGGTGAACCCCGGGCGCGAACTGGGAGCCCGGGAATACAAGGCCCAAGAGGCACCAGCTCTCCTGCGGCTCTTCATCCCTGCCGCGACAGAGCGAACGACGAAAGTCTTGCTGAGGAAGCAGCAGCGAAGTGCGGTTCGCGCCAAGCTGGCAACCTCTGCGAAAGCATAGCATTCGCTGGGAAATCAGAGATTGTTCTGTGGGCTGCTTTTGCTACTTGCCTTAGCCTAGTATTCGCAGCACGATGGGAGAAACCCGCATAGAGCGAAAGCCTCTTTGCCGGGGCATGCCCTATGGGAAAGCACAGCATCCTTGGGAAATCAGAGTCGGGTCTGTGGGATGCTACCTGCTGCTTGCCAGAGCTGGTCTCCAAAGCACGGTGTAATAAACCCGCATGGAGCGAAATCCTCTTTGCCTGGGCATCCCCTCTGCCTGAGAGAGAAGCGCGGGGGTGCCTGTGGAAAGAGCCTTAAGGAAAGGGACACGTCTGTCACGGCAGAGCGAGGAAAGCCTGGCTGCTAAGGAGACACGAGGGGAAGATTAGGGCAGGGGAATGGGCTCCACTCTGAGGAAGGAGTCTGGGCAGAAAGCATGCCTGTCCTGTACCTCTGGTCCCAAGGGGACCGCATCTCCTTGGCCCCCTGTCCCGTCGGCAGTCGGGCTTGCTCCCATGTGCCATACCCGGAACTCGCAGAAACAACCCCATGAGAAACGGGCAGTCAGATGCCGTCTTCCAACAAGATGTGGCAGTGTTGTGGGTGGCAGGGTTTGTGCCTGGTAAGGAGTGGAGACAGTCCCCCACAGTTACGCATCCAGAGCACGGGCCGTGTGCTGGGATCCTGTCGCCTCCTGTCTCCTGTGGTGAAGGCACTGGCCAAGACCCCGAGTCTGCCTGAGCGCTGGAGCAAAAGGCAAAGCCTTACCTACGCCAAGAGATGGTAATAAACATAGAGTGCCATGCGAGGCCATGCACGCTGCTGCAGGGTTGTGACTGTGTCTGCTTTGTTCGGCATAGCAAGGTGAACCCCGGGCGCGAAATAGGAGCACGGGAATGCAAGGCCCAAGAGGCACCAGCTCTCCCGCGGCTCTTCATCCCTGCCGCGACAGAGCGAACGACCAAAGCCTTGCTGAGGAAGCAGCAGCGAAGTGCGGTTCGCACCAAGCTGAAAACTTCTGCAAAAGCATAGCAGTCGCTGGGAAATCAGAGTTGGTTCTGTGGGCTGTTTTTGTTGCTTGCCTTAGGCTAGTGTTCGCAGCACGATGGGAGAAACCCGCATAGAGTGAAAGCCTCATTGCCTGGGCATCCCCTCTGGGAAAGCACAGCATTCTATTGGAAATCAGAGTCGGGTCTGTGGGATGCTGCCTGCTGCTTGCCGGAGCTAGTTTCCACAGCATGGAGTAATAAACCCGCATGGAGCGAAATCCTCTTTGCCTGGGCATCCCCTCTGCCTGAGAGAGAAGCGCGGGGGCGCCTGTGGAAAGAGCCTTAAGGAAAGGGACACGTCTGTCACGGCAGAGCGAGGAACGCCTGGCTGCTAAGGAGACACGAGGGGAAGATTAGGGCAGGGGAAAGGGCTCCACTCTGAGGAAGGAGTCTGGGCAGAAAGCATGCCTGTCCTGAGCCTTTGGGCTCAAGGAGACAGCAGGTGGAGACATGGGCTTGCCACCAGGCGCCTACCCTGAACTCGAGAAACAACTCCCAGAAAGAACTGGCCATCAGATGCCGGCTTCCTCCAGGATGTGGAAGCTTGGAGGAGGCACGGGGTTTAAGGGGTAGGAGTGGGGACAGTCCCCCAAAGCTCCCTATTCAGTGCACGGGCGGTGTGCAGGGATCCTGTCACCTCTCCTTTCCTGTGGGGAAAGCACTGGCTTAGTCTGCGAGTCCGCCTGAGCGCCAGAGTAAAAGGCCAAGCGATGCCTACCCGGGAGATGTTTGTGTGCATAGAGTGCCATCCTAGGCTACGCACGCTACTGCACTTTTGTGGCTCTGTCTGCTTAGTTCGGCCTGGCAGGGTGAACCCAGGACGTGAACATGGAGCCCGGGAAAGGAAGACAGAAGAGGCACCAGCTCTACCACAGCTCTTCTTCCATGACGCAACTGAAGCCTTGCAGAGGAAGCAGCGGCGAAGTGCTGTTCGCTCCAAGGCAAAGCCTCTGCGAAAGCACAGCATTCGCTGAGAAATGTTCGGCGGGCTGCTGCTGCTTGCCTGAGCCCAGTCTCCCAGTGGGAGAAATCGCGGTGGGAGAAACCCGCATACAGTGAAAGCCTCTTTGCCTGGGCATCTCCCCTGGGAAAGCACAGCATTCTTTGGGAAATCAGAGTTGGGTTCGGGATGCTGCTGCTGTTTGCCTGAGCTAGTCTCCGCAGCACGGTGGAAGACACCCGCATGGAGCGAAATACCCTTTGCCCTAGCATCCCCTCTGCCTGAGAGAGAAGCATGGTCGCACAAGTCTGTCACCGCGCTCCCCAGGAGGAAGTGTGGGGAAGGCGCAGCACGCCGCCCCCTGGGATGAGAAGGAGCCCTTGGCCTTGGGGTCGGGAAACGCCCCGGAAGCAGAATAGCCTGCCATTGCACGAACAGCAGGCCAGTGGCAAGACAAGTGTCACCCACTCCCTGTGCGGAGAGATCGAAGCCTGGCTGCTAAGGAGACATGAGGGGACGACTAGGGCAGGGGCGCGTGCTCCACTCTGAGGAAGGAGTCTGGGCAGAGGGCAGGCCTGTCCTGTGCCTCTGGTCCCAAGGGGAGAACATCTCCTAGGCCACCTGTCCCAAGGGCAGTCGGGCTTGCCCCCAGGTGCCATACCCGGAACTCGCAGAAACAACCCCATGGAGAAACGGGCAGTCAGATGCCGTCTTCCACCAAGATGTGGCAGTGTTGTGGGTGGCAGGGGGTGTGCCTGGTAAGGAGTGGAGACAGTCCCCCACAGTTCCCCATCCCAGAGCACGGGCCCTGTGCAGGGATCCTGTCGCCTCCTCTCTCCTGTGGTGAAGGCACTGGCCTAGACCCTGAGTCTGCCTGAGAGTCGGAGGAAAAGGCAAAGCCTTACCTACGCCAGGAGTTGGTAATGGGCAAAGAGTACCATGCTAGGCCACGCCCGCTGCTGCAGGGTTGTGACTGTGTCTGCTTAGTTCGGCTTAGCAAGGTGAACCCCGGGCACGAACTGGGAGCCCGGGAATACAAGGCCCAAGAGGCACCAGCTCTCCTGCGGCTCTTCATCCCTGCCGCGACAGAGCGAACGACGAAAGTCTTGCTGAGGAAGCAGCAGCGAAGTGCGGTTCGCGCCAAGCTGGCAACCTCTGCGAAAGCATAGCATTCGCTGGGAAATCAGAGATTGTTCTGTGGGCTGCTTTTGCTACTTGCCTTAGCCTAGTATTCGCAGCACGATGGGAGAAACCCGCATAGAGCGAAAGCCTCTTTGCCGGGGCATCCCCTATGGGAAAGCACAGCATCCTTGGGAAATCAGAGTCGGGTCGGTGGGATGCTACCTGCTGCTTGCCAGAGCTGGTCTCCAAAGCACGGTGTAATAAACCCGCATGGAGCGAAATCCTCTTTGCCTGGGCATCCCCTCTGCCTGAGAGAGAAGCGCGGGGGCGCCTGTGGAAAGAGCCTTAAGGAAAGGGACACGTCTGTCACGGCAGAGCGAGGAAAGCCTGGCTGCTAAGGAGACACGAGGGGAAGATTAGGGCAGGGGAATGGGCTCCACTCTGAGGAAGGAGTCTGGACAGAAAGCATGCCTGTCCTGTACCTCTGGTCCCAAGGGGACCGCATCTCCTTGGCCCCCTGTCCCGTCGGCAGTCGGGCTTGCTCCCATGTGCCATACCCGGAACTCGCAGAAACAACCCCATGAGAAACGGGCAGTCAGATGCCGTCTTCCAACAAGATGTGGCAGTGTTGTGGGTGGCAGGGTTTGTGCCTGGTAAGGAGTGGAGACAGTCCCCCACAGTTACCCATCCAGAGCACGGGCCGTGTGCTGGGATCCTGTCGCCTCCTGTCTCCTGTGGTGAAGGCACTGGCCAAGACCCCGAGTCTGCCTGAGCGCTGGAGCAAAAGGCAAAGCCTTACCTACGCCAAGAGATGGTAATAAACATAGAGTGCCATGCGAGGCCATGCACGCTGCTGCAGGGTTGTGACTGTGTCTGCTTTGTTCGGCATAGCAAGGTGAACCCCGGGCGCGAAATAGGAGCACGGGAATGCAAGGCCCAAGAGGCACCAGCTCTCCCGCGGCTCTTCATCCCTGCCGCGACAGAGCGAACGACCAAAGCCTTGCTGAGGAAGCAGCAGCGAAGTGCGGTTCGCACCAAGCTGAAAACTTCTGCAAAAGCATAGCAGTCGCTGGGAAATCAGAGTTGGTTCTGTGGGCTGTTTTTGTTGCTTGCCTTAGGCTAGTGTTCGCAGCACGATGGGAGAAACCCGCATAGAGCGAAAGCCTCATTGCCTGGGCATCCCCTCTGGGAAAGCACAGCATTTTATTGGAAATCAGAGTCGGGTCTGTGGGATGCTGCCTGCTGCTTGCCGGAGCTAGTTTCCACAGCATGGTGTAATAAACCCGCATGGAGCGAAATCCTCTTTGCCTGGGCATCCCCTCTGCCTGAGAGAGAAGCGCGGGGGCGCCTGTGGAAAGAGCCTTAAGGAAAGGGACACGTCTGTCACGGCAGAGCGAGGAAAGCCTGGCTGCTAAGGAGACACGAGGGGAAGATTAGGGCAGGGGAATGGGCTCCACTCTGAGGAAGGAGTCTGGGCAGAAAGCATGCCTGTCCTGAGCCTTTGGGCTCAAGGAGACAGCAGGTGGAGACATGGGCTTGCCACCAGGCACCTACCCTGAACTCGAGAAACAACTCCCAGAAAGAACTGGCCATCAGATGCCGGCTTTCTCCAGGATGTGGAAGCTTGGAGGAGGCACGGGGTTTAAGGGGTAGGAGTGGGGACAGTCCCCCAAAGCTCCCTATTCAGTGCACGGGCGGTGTGCAGGGATCCTGTCACCTCTCCTTTCCTGTGGGGAAAGCACTGGCTTAGTCTGCGAGTCCGCCTGAGCGCCAGAGTAAAAGGCCAAGCGATGCCTACCCGGGAGATGTTTGTGTGCATAGAGTGCCATCCTAGGCTACGCACGCTACTGCACTTTTGTGGCTCTGTCTGCTTAGTTCGGCCTGGCAGGGTGAACCCAGGACGTGAACATGGAGCCCGGGAAAGGAAGACAGAAGAGGCACCAGCTCTACCACAGCTCTTCTTCCCTGACGCAACTGAAGCCTTGCAGAGGAAGCAGCGGCGAAGTGCTGTTCGCTCCAAGGCAAAGCCTCTGCGAAAGCACAGCATTCGCTGAGAAATGTTCGGCGGGCTGCTGCTGCTTGCCTGAGCCCAGTCTCCCAGTGGGAGAAATCGCGGTGGGAGAAACCCGCATACAGTGAAAGCCTCTTTGCCTGGGCATCTCCCCTGGGAAAGCACAGCATTCTTTGGGAAATCAGAGTTGGGTTCGGGATGCTGCTGCTGTTTGCCTGAGCTAGTCTCCGCAGCACGGTGGAAGACACCCGCATGGAGCGAAATACCCTTTGCCCTAGCATCCCCTCTGCCTGAGAGAGAAGCATGGTCGCACAAGTCTGTCACCGCGCTCCCCAGGAGGAAGTGTGGGGAAGGCGCAGCACGCCGCCCCCTGGGATGAGAAGGAGCCCTTGGCCTTGGGGTCGGGAAACGCTCCGGAAGCAGAATAGCCTGCCATTGCACGAACAGCAGGCCAGTGGCAAGACAAGTGTCACCCACTCCCTGTGCGGAGAGATCGAAGCCTGGCTGCTAAGGAGACATGAGGGGACGACTAGGGCAGGGGCGCGTGCTCCACTCTGAGGAAGGAGTCTGGGCAGAGGGCAGGCCTGTCCTGTGCCTCTGGTCCCAAGGGGAGAACATCTCCTAGGCCACCTGTCCCAAGGGCAGTCGGGCTTGCCCCCAGGTGCCATACCCGGAACTCGCAGAAACAACCCCATGGAGAAACGGGCAGTCAGATGCCGTCTTCCACCAAGATGTGGCAGTGTTGTGGGTGGCAGGGGGTGTGCCTGGTAAGGAGTGGAGACAGTCCCCCACAGTTCCCCATCCCAGAGCACGGGCCCTGTGCAGGGATCCTGTCGCCTCCTCTCTCCTGTGGTGAAGGCATTGGCCTAGACCCTGAGTCTGCCTGAGAGTCAGAGGAAAAGGCAAAGCCTTACCTACGCCAGGAGTTGGTAATGGGCAAAGAGTACCATGCTAGGCCACGCACGCTGCTGCAGGGTTGTGACTGTGTCTGCTTAGTTCGGCTTAGCAAGGTGAACCCCGGGCGCGAACCGGGAGCCCGGGAATACAAGGCCCAAGAGGCACCAGCTCTCCTGCGGCTCTTCGTCCCTGCCGCGACAGAGCGAACGACGAAAGTCTTGCTGAGGAAGCAGCAGCGAAGTGCGGTTCGCGCCAAGCTGGCAACCTCTGCGAAAGCATAGCATTCGCTGGGAAATCAGAGATTGTTCTGTGGGCTGCTTTTGCTACTTGCCTTAGCCTAGTATTCGCAGCACGATGGGAGAAACCCGCATAGAGCGAAAGCCTCTCTGCCGGGGCATCCCCTATGGGAAAGCACAGCATCCTTGGGAAATCAGAGTCGGGTCTGTGGGATGCTACCTGCTGCTTGCCAGAGCTGGTCTCCAAAGCACGGTGTAATAAACCCACATGGAGCGAAATCCTCTTTGCCTGGGCATCCCCTCTGCCTGAGAGAGAAGCGCGGGGGCGCCTGTGGAAAGAGCCTTAAGGAAAGGGACACGTCTGTCACGGCAGAGCGAGGAAAGCCTGGCTGCTAAGGAGACACGAGGGGAAGATTAGGGCAGGGGAATGGGCTCCACTCTGAGGAAGGAGTCTGGGCAGAAAGTATGCCTGTCCTGTACCTCTGGTCCCAAGGGGACCGCATCACCTTGGCCCCCTGTCCCGTCGGCAGTCGGGCTTGCTCCCATGTGCCATACCCGGAACTCGCAGAAACCACCCCATGAGAAACGGGCAGTCAGATGCCGTCTTCCAACAAGATGTGGCAGTGTTGTGGGTGGCAGGGTTTGTGCCTGGTAAGGAGTGGAGACAGTCCCCCACAGTTACCCATCCAGAGCACGGGCCGTGTGCTGGGATCCTGTCGCCTCCTGTCTCCTGTGGTGAAGGCACTGGCCAAGACCCCGAGTCTGCCTGAGCGCTGGAGCAAAAGGCAAAGCCTTACCTTCGCCAAGAGATGGTAATAAACATAGAGTGCCATGCGAGGCCATGCACGCTGCTGCAGGGTTGTGACTGTGTCTGCTTTGTTCGGCATAGCAAGGTGAACCCCGGGCGCGAAATAGGAGCACGGGAATGCAAGGCCCAAGAGGCACCAGCTCTCCCGCGGCTCTTATCCCTGTCGCGACAGAGCGAACGAGCAAAGTCTTGCTGAGGAAGCAGCAGCGAAGTGCGGTTCGCACCAAGCTGAAAACTTCTGCAAAAGCATAGCAGTCTCTGGGAAATCAGAGTTGGTTCTGTGGGCTGTTTTTGTTGCTTGCCGTAGGCTAGTGTTCGCAGCACGATGGGGAAACCCGCATAGAGCGAAAGCCTCATTGCCTGGGCATCCCCTCTGGGAAAGCACAGCATTCTATTGGAAATCAGAGTCGGGTCTGTGGGATGCTGCCTGCTGCTTGCCGGAGCTAGTTTCCACAGCATGGTGTAATAAACCCGCATGGAGCGAAATCCTCTTTGCCTGGGCATCCCCTCTGCCTGAGAGAGAAGCGCGGGGGCGCCTGTGGAAAGAGCCTTAAGGAAAGGGACACGTCTGTCACGGCAGAGCGAGGAAAGCCTGGCTGCTAAGGAGACACGAGGGGAAGATTAGGGCAGGGGAAAGGGCTCCACTCTGAGGAAGGAGTCTGGGCAGAAAGCATGCCTGTCCTGAGCCTTTGGGCTCAAGGAGACAGCAGGTGGAGACATGGGCTTGCCACCAGGCGCCTACCCTGAACTCGAGAAACAACTCCCAGAAAGAACTGGCCATCAGATGCCGGCTTCCTCCAGGATGTGGAAGCTTGGAGGAGGCACGGGGTTTAAGGGGTAGGAGTGGGGACGGTCCCCCAAAGCTCCCTATTCAGTGCACGGGCGGTGTGCAGGGATCCTGTCACCTCTCCTTTCCTGTGGGGAAAGCACTGGCTTAGTCTGCGAGTCCGCCTGAGCGCCAGAGTAAAAGGCCAAGCGATGCCTACCCGGGAGATGTTTGTGTGCATAGAGTGCCATCCTAGGCTACGCACGCTACTGCACTTTTGTGGCTCTGTCTGCTTAGTTCGGCCTGGCAGGGTGAACCCAGGACGTGAACATGGAGCCCGGGAAAGGAAGACAGAAGAGGCACCAGCTCTACCACAGCTCTTCTTCCCTGACGCAACTGAAGCCTTGCAGAGGAAGCAGCGGCGAAGTGCTGTTCGCTCCAAGGCAAAGCCTCTGCGAAAGCACAGCATTCGCTGAGAAATGTTCGGCGGGCTGCTGCTGCTTGCCTGAGCCCAGTCTCCCAGTGGGAGAAATGGCGGTGGGAGAAACCCGCATACAGTGAAAGCCTCTTTGCCTGGGCATCTCCCCTGGGAAAGCACAGCATTCTTTGGGAAATCAGAGTTGGGTTCGGGATGCTGCTGCTGTTTGCCTGAGCTAGTCTCCGCAGCACGGTGGAAGACACCCGCATGGAGCGAAATACCCTTTGCCCTAGCATCCCCTCTGCCTGAGAGAGAAGCATGGTCGCACAAGTCTGTCACCGCGCTCCCCAGGAGGAAGTGTGGGGAAGGCGCAGCACGCCGCCCCCTGGGATGAGAAGGAGCCCTTGGCCTTGGGGTCGGGAAACGCTCCGGAAGCAGAATAGCCTGCCATTGCACGAACAGCAGGCCAGTGGCAAGACAAGTGTCACCCACTCCCTGTGCGGAGAGATCGAAGCCTGGCTGCTAAGGAGACATGAGGGGACGACTAGGGCAGGGGCGCGTGCTCCACTCTGAGGAAGGAGTCTGGGCAGAGGGCAGGCCTGTCCTGTGCCTCTGGTCCCAAGGGGAGAACATCTCCTAGGCCACCTGTCCCAAGGGCAGTCGGGCTTGCCCCCAGGTGCCATACCCGGAACTCGCAGAAACAACCCCATGGAGAAACGGGCAGTCAGATGCCGTCTTCCACCAAGATGTGGCAGTGTTGTGGGTGGCAGGGGGTGTGCCTGGTAAGGAGTGGAGACAGTCCCCCACAGTTCCCCATCCCAGAGCTCGGGCCCTGTGCAGGGATCCTGTCGCCTCCTCTCTCCTGTGGTGAAGGCACTGGCCTAGACCCTGAGTCTGCCTGAGAGTCGGAGGAAAAGGCAAAGCCTTACCTACGCCAGGAGTTGGTAATGGGCAAAGAGTACCATGCTAGGCCACGCACGCTGCTGCAGGGTTGTGACTGTGTCTGCTTAGTTCGGCTTAGCAAGGTGAACCCCGGGCGCGAACTGGGAGCCCGGGAATACAAGGCCCAAGAGGCACCAGCTCTCCTGCGGCTCTTCGTCCCTGCCGCGACAGAGCGAACGACGAAAGTCTTGCTGAGGAAGCAGCAGCGAAGTGCGGTTCGCGCCAAGCTGGCAACCTCTGCGAAAGCATAGCATTCGCTGGGAAATCAGAGATTGTTCTGTGGGCTGCTTTTGCTACTTGCCTTAGCCTAGTATTCGCAGCACGATGGGAGAAACCCGCATAGAGCGAAAGCCTCTCTGCCGGGGCATCCCCTATGGGAAAGCACAGCATCCTTGGGAAATCAGAGTCGGGTCGGTGGGATGCTACCTGCTGCTTGCCAGAGCTGGTCTCCAAAGCACGGTGTAATAAACCCGCATGGAGCGAAATCCTCTTTGCCTGGGCATCCCCTCTGCCTGAGAGAGAAGCGCGGGGGCGCCTGTGGAAAGAGCCTTAAGGAAAGGGACACGTCTGTCACGGCAGAGCGAGGAAAGCCTGGCTGCTAAGGAGACACGAGGGGAAGATTAGGGCAGGGGAATGGGCTCCACTCTGAGGAAGGAGTCTGGGCAGAAAGCATGCCTGTCCTGTACCTCTGGTCCCAAGGGGACCGCATCTCCTTGGCCCCCTGTCCCGTCGGCAGTCGGGCTTGCTCCCATGTGCCATACCCGGAACTCGCAGAAACCACCCCATGAGAAACGGGCAGTCAGATGCCGTCTTCCAACAAGATGTGGCAGTGTTGTGGGTGGCAGGGTTTGTGCCTGGTAAGGAGTGGAGACAGTCCCCCACAGTTACCCATCCAGAGCACGGGCCGTGTGCTGGGATCCTGTCGCCTCCTGTCTCCTGTGGTGAAGGCACTGGCCAAGACCCCGAGTCTGCCTGAGCGCTGGAGCAAAAGGCAAAGCCTTACCTACGCCAAGAGATGGTAATAAACATAGAGTGCCATGCGAGGCCATGCACGCTGCTGCAGGGTTGTGACTGTGTCTGCTTTGTTCGGCATAGCAAGGTGAACCCCGGGCGCGAAATAGGAGCACGGGAATGCAAGGCCCAAGAGGCACCAGCTCTCCCGCGGCTCTTCATCCCTGCCGCGACAGAGCGAACGAGCAAAGCCTTGCTGAGGAAGCAGCAGCGAAGTGCGGTTCGCACCAAGCTGAAAACTTCTGCAAAAGCATAGCAGTCGCTGGGAAATCAGAGTTGGTTCTGTGGGCTGTTTTTGTTGCTTGCCTTAGGCTAGTGTTCGCAGCACGATGGGAGAAACCCGTATAGAGCGAAAGCCTCATTGCCTGGGCATCCCCTCTGGGAAAGCACAGCATTCTATTGGAAATCAGAGTCGGGTCTGTGGGATGCTGCCTGCTGCTTGCCGGAGCTATTTTCCACAGCATGGTGTAATAAACCCGCATGGAGCGAAATCCTCTTTGCCTGGGCATCCCCTCTGCCTGAGAGAGAAGCGCGGGGGCGCCTGTGGAAAGAGCCTTAAGGAAAGGGACACGTCTGTCACGGCAGAGCAAGGAAAGCCTGGCTGCTAAGGAGACACGAGGGGAAGATTAGGGCAGGGGAAAGGGCTCCACTCTGAGGAAGGAGTCTGGGCAGAAAGCATGCCTGTCCTGAGCCTTTGGGCTCAAGGAGACAGCAGGTGGAGACATGGGCTTGCCACCAGGCGCCTACCCTGAACGCGAGAAACAACTCCCAGAAAGAACTGGCCATCAGATGCCGGCTTCCTCCAGGATGTGGAAGCTTGGAGGAGGCACGGGGTTTAAGGGGTAGGAGTGGGGACGGTCCCCCAAAGCTCCCTATTCAGTGCACGGGCGGTGTGCAGGGATCCTGTCACCTCTCCTTTCCTGTGGGGAAAGCACTGGCTTAGTCTGCGAGTCCGCCTGAGCGCCAGAGTAAAAGGCCAAGCGATGCCTACCCAGGAGATGTTTGTGTGCATAGAGTGCCATCCTAGGCTACGCACGCTACTGCACTTTTGTGGCTCTGTCTGCTTAGTTCGGCCTGGCAGGGTGAACCCAGGACGTGAACATGGAGCCCGGGAAAGGAAGACAGAAGAGGCACCAGCTTTACCACAGCTCTTCTTCCCTGACGCAACTGAAGCCTTGCAGAGGAAGCAGCGGCGAAGTGCTGTTCGCTCCAAGGCAAAGCCTCTGCGAAAGCACAGCATTCGCTGAGAAATGTTCGGCGGGCTGCTGCTGCTTGCCTGAGCCCAGTCTCCCAGTGGGAGAAATCGCGGTGGGAGAAACCCGCATACAGTGAAAGCCTCTTTGCCTGGGCATCTCCCCTGGGAAAGCACAGCATTCTTGGGAAATCAGAGTTGGGTTCGGGATGCTGCTGCTGTTTGCCTGAGCTAGTCTCCGCAGCACGGTGGAAGACACCCGCATGGAGCGAAATACCCTTTGCCCTAGCATCCCCTCTGCCTGAGAGAGAAGCATGGTCGCACAAGTCTGTCACCGCGCTCCCCAGGAGGAAGTGTGGGGAAGGCGCAGCACGCCGCCCCCTGGGATGAGAAGGAGCCCTTGGCCTTGGGGTCGGGAAACGCTCCGGAAGCAGAATAGCCTGCCATTGCACGAACAGCAGGCCAGTGGCAAGACAAGTGTCACCCACTCCCTGTGCGGAGAGATCGAAGCCTGGCTGCTAAGGAGACATGAGGGGACGACTAGGGCAGGGGCGCGTGCTCCACTCTGAGGAAGGAGTCTGGGCAGAGGGCAGGCCTGTCCTGTGCCTCTGGTCCCAAGGGGAGAACATCTCCTAGGCCACCTGTCCCAAGGGCAGTCGGGCTTGCCCCCAGGTGCCATACCCGGAACTCGCAGAAACAACCCCATGGAGAAACGGGCAGTCAGATGCCGTCTTCCACCAAGATGTGGCAGTGTTGTGGGTGGCAGGGGGTGTGCCTGGTAAGTAGTGGAGACAGTCCCCCACAGTTCCCCATCCCAGAGCACGGGCCCTGTGCAGGGATCCTGTCGCCTCCTCTCTCCCGTGGTGAAGGCACTGGCCTAGACCCTGAGTCGGCCTGAGAGTCGGAGGAAAAGGCAAAGCCTTACCTACGCCAGGAGTTGGTAATGGGCAAAGAGTACCATGCTAGGCCACGCACGCTGCTGCAGGGTTGTGACTGTGTCTGCTTAGTTCGGCTTAGCAAGGTGAACCCCGGGCGCGAACTGGGAGCCCGGGAATACAAGGCCCAAGAGGCACCAGCTCTCCTGCGGCTCTTCGTCCCTGCCGCGACAGAGCGAACGACGAAAGTCTTGCTGAGGAAGCAGCAGCGAAGTGCGGTTCGCGCCAAGCTGGCAACCTCTGCGAAAGCATAGCATTCGCTGGGAAATCAGAGATTGTTCTGTGGGCTGCTTTTGCTACTTGCCTTAGCCTAGTATTCGCAGCACGATGGGAGAAACCCGCATAGAGCGAAAGCCTCTCTGCCGGGGCATCCCCTATGGGAAAGCACAGCATCCTTGGGAAATCAGAGTCGGGTCTGTGGGATGCTACCTGCTGCTTGCCAGAGCTGGTCTCCAAAGCACGGTGTAATAAACCCACATGGAGCGAAATCCTCTTTGCCTGGGCATCCCCTCTGCCTGAGAGAGAAGCGCGGGGGCGCCTGTGGAAAGAGCCTTAAGGAAAGGGACACGTCTGTCACGGCAGAGCGAGGAAAGCCTGGCTGCTAAGGAGACACGAGGGGAAGATTAGGGCAGGGGAATGGGCTCCACTCTGAGGAAGGAGTCTGGGCAGAAAGTATGCCTGTCCTGTACCTCTGGTCCCAAGGGGACCGCATCACCTTGGCCCCCTGTCCCGTCGGCAGTCGGGCTTGCTCCCATGTGCCATACCCGGAACTCGCAGAAACCACCCCATGAGAAACGGGCAGTCAGATGCCGTCTTCCAACAAGATGTGGCAGTGTTGTGGGTGGCAGGGTTTGTGCCTGGTAAGGAGTGGAGACAGTCCCCCACAGTTACCCATCCAGAGCACGGGCCGTGTGCTGGGATCCTGTCGCCTCCTGTCTCCTGTGGTGAAGGCACTGGCCAAGACCCCGAGTCTGCCTGAGCGCTGGAGCAAAAGGCAAAGCCTTACCTTCGCCAAGAGATGGTAATAAACATAGAGTGCCATGCGAGGCCATGCACGCTGCTGCAGGGTTGTGACTGTGTCTGCTTTGTTCGGCATAGCAAGGTGAACCCCGGGCGCGAAATAGGAGCACGGGAATGCAAGGCCCAAGAGGCACCAGCTCTCCCGCGGCTCTTATCCCTGCCGCGACAGAGCGAACGAGCAAAGCCTTGCTGAGGAAGCAGCTGCGATGTGCGGTTCGCACCAAGCTGAAAACTTCTGCAAAAGCATAGCAGTCGCTGGGAAATCAGAGTTGGTTCTGTGGTCTGTTTTTGTTGCTTGCTGTAGGCTAGTGTTCGCAGCACGATGGGAGAAACCCGCATAGAGCGAAAGCCTCATTGCCTGGGCATCCCCTCTGGGAAAGCACAGCATTCTATTGGAAATCAGAGTCGGGTCTGTGGGAGCTGCCTGCTGCTTGCCGGAGCTAGTTTCCACAGCATGGTGTAATAAACCCGCATGGAGCGAAATCCTCTTTGCCTGGGCATCCCCTCTGCCTGAGAGAGAAGCGCGGGGGCGCCTGTGGAAAGAGCCTTAAGGAAAGGGACACGTCTGTCACGGCAGAGCGAGGAAAGCCTGGCTGCTAAGGAGACACGAGGGGAAGATTAGGGCAGGGGAAAGGGCTCCACTCTGAGGAAGGAGTCTGGGCAGAAAGCATGCCTGTCCTGAGCCTTTGGGCTCAAGGAGACAGCAGGTGGAGACATGGGCTTGCCACCAGGCGCCTACCCTGAACTCGAGAAACAACTCCCAGAAAGAACTGGCCATCAGATGCCGGCTTCCTCCAGGATGTGGAAGCTTGGAGGAGGCACGGGGTTTAAGGGGTAGGAGTGGGGACGGTCCCGCAAAGCTCCCTATTCAGTGCACGGGCGGTGTGCAGGGATCCTGTCACCTCTCCTTTCCTGTGGGGAAAGCACTGGCTTAGTCTGCGAGTCCGCCTGAGCGCCAGAGTAAAAGGCCAAGCGATGCCTACCCGGGAGATGTTTGTGTGCATAGAGTGCCATCCTAGGCTACGCACGCTACTGCACTTTTGTGGCTCTGTCTGCTTAGTTCGGCCTGGCAGGGTGAACCCAGGACGTGAACATGGAGCCCGGGAAAGGAAGACAGAAGAGGCACCAGCTCTACCACAGCTCTTCTTCCCTGACGCAACTGAAGCCTTGCAGAGGAAGCAGCGGCGAAGTGCTGTTCGCTCCAAGGCAAAGCCTCTGCGAAAGCACAGCATTCGCTGAGAAATGTTCGGCGGGCTGCTGCTGCTTGCCTGAGCCCAGTCTCCCAGTGGGAGAAATCTCGGTGGGAGAAACCCGCATACAGTGAAAGCCTCTTTGCCTGGGCATCTCCCCTGGGAAAGCACAGCATTCTTTGGGAAATCAGAGTTGGGTTCGGGATGCTGCTGCTTCTTGCCTGAGCTAGTCTCCGCAGCACGGTGGAAGACACCCGCATGGAGCGAAATACCCTTAGCCCAAGCATCCCCTCTGCCTGAGAGAGAAGCATGGTCGCACAAGTCTGTCACCGCGCTCCCCAGGAGGACGTGTGGGGAAGGCGCAGCACGCGGACCCCTGGGATGAGAAAGAGCCCTTGGTCTTGGGGTCGGGAAACGCTCCGGAAGCAGAATAGCCTGCCATTGCACGAACAGCAGGCCAGTGGCAAGACAAGTGTCACCCACTCCCTGTGCGGAGAGATCGAAGCCTGGCTGCTAAGGAGACATGAGGGGACGACTAGGGCAGGGCGCGTGCTCCACTCTGAGGAAGGAGTCTGGGGAGAGGGCAGGCTTGTCCTGTGCCTCTGGTCCCAAGGGGAGAACATCTCCTAGGCCACCTGTCCCAAGGGCAATCGGGCTTGCCCCCAGGTGCCATACCCGGAACTCGCAGAAACAACCCCATGGAGAAACGGGCAGTCAGATGCCGTCTTCCACCAAGATGTGGCAGTGTTGTGGGTGGCAGGGCGTGTGCCTGGTAAGGAGTGGAGACAGTCCCCCACAGTTCCCCATCCCAGAGCACGGGCCCTGTGCAGGGATCCTGTCGCCTCCTCTCTCCTGTGGTGAAGGCACTGGCCTAGACCCTGAGTCTGCCTGAGAGTCGGAGGAAAAGGCAATGCCTTACCTACGCCAGGAGTTGGTAATGGGCAAAGAGTACCATGCTAGGCCACGCACGCTGCTGCAGGGTTGTGACTGTGTCTGCTTAGTTCGGCTTAGCAAGGCGAACCCCGGGCGCGAACTGGGAGCCCGGGAATACAAGGCCCAAGAGGCACCAGCTCTCCTGCGGCTCTTCATCCCTGCCGCGACAGAGCGAACGACGAAAGTCTTGCTGAGGAAGCAGCAGCGAAGTGCGGTTCGCGCCAAGCTGGCAAGCTCTGCGAAAGCATAGCATTCGCTGGGAAATCAGAGATTGTTCTGTGGGCTGCTTTTGCTACTTGCCTTAGCCTAGTATTCGCAGCACGATGGGAGAAACCCGCATAGAGCGAAAACCTCTTTGCCGGGGCATCCCCTATGGGAAAGCACAGCATCCTTGGGAAATCAGAGTCGGGTCTGTGGGATGCTACCTGCTGCTTGCCAGAGCTGGTCTCCAAAGCACGGTGTAATAAACCCGCATGGAGCGAAATCCTCTTTGCCTGGGCATACCCTCTGCCTGAGAGAGAAGCGCGGGGCTCCTGTGGAAAGAGAATTAAGGAAAGGGACACGTCTGTCACGGCAGAGCGACAGAAGCCTGCCTGCTGAAGAGACACGAGGGGAATATTAGGGCAGGGGAAAGGGCTCCACTCTGAGGAAGTTGTCTTGGCAGATGGCAGGCCTGGCCTGTGCCTCTGGTCCCAAGGGGACCGCATCACCTTGGCCACCTGTCCCGTCGGCAGTCGGGATTGCTCCCAGGTGCCATACCCGGAACTCGCAGAAACAACCCCATGGAGAAACGGGCAGTCAGATGCCGTCTTCCAACAAGATGTGGCAGTGTTGTGGGTGGCAGGGTTTGTGCCTGGTAAGGAGTGGAGACAGTCCCCCACAGTTCCCCATCCCAGTGCACGGGCCGTGTGCAGGGATCCTGTCGCCTCCTCTCTCCTGTGGTGAAGTCACTGGCCTAGACCCCGAGTATGCCTGAGCGCTGGAGCAAAAGGCAAAGCCTTACCTACGCCAAGAGATGGTAATAGACATAGAGTGCCATGCAAGGCCACGCACGCTGCTGCAGTGTTTTGACTGTGTCTGCTTTGTTCGGCATAGCAAGGTGAACCCAGGGCGCGAAATAGGAGCCCGGGAATGCAAGGCCCAAGAGGCACCAGCTCTCCCGCGGCTCTTCATCCCTGCCGCGACAGAGCGAACGACCAAAGCCTTGCTGAGGAAGCAGCAGCGAAGTGCGGTTCGCACCAAGCTGAAAACTTCTGCAAAAGCATAGCAGTCGCTGGGAAATCAGAGTTGGTTCTGTGGGCTGATTTTGTTGCTTGCCTTAGGCTAGTGTTCGCAGCACGATGGGAGAAACCCGCATAGAGCGAAAGCGTCATTGCCTGGGCATCCCCTCTGGGAGAGCACAGCATTCTATTGGAAATCAGAGTCGGGTCTGTGGGATGCTGCCTGCTGCTTGCCGGAGCTAGTTTCCACAGCATGGTGTAATAAACCCGCATGGAGCGAAATCCTCTTTGCCTGGGCGTCCCCTCTGCCTGAGAGAGAAGCGCGGTGGCGCCTGTGGAAAGAGCCTTAAGGAAAGGGACACGTCTGTCACGGCAGAGCGAGGAAAGCCTGGCTGCTAAGGAGACACGAGGGGAAGATTAGGGCAGGGGAAAGGGCTCCACTCTGAGGAAGGAGTCTGGGCAGAAAGCATGCCTGTCCTGAGCCTTTGGGCTCAAGGAGACAGCAGCTCCTTGGCCACACATCCGTGGTGGAGACATGGGCTTGCCACCAGGCGCCTACCCTGAACTCGAGAAACAACACCCAGAAAGAACTGGCCATCAGATGCCGGCTTCCTCCAGGATGTGGAAGCTTGGAGGAGGCACGGGGTTTAGGGATAGGAGTGGGGACAGTCCCCCAAAGCTCCCTATTCAGTGCATGGGCGGTGTGCAGGGATCCTGTCACCTCTCCTTTCCTGTGGGGAAAGCACTGGCTTAGTCTGCGAGTCCGCCTGAGCGCCAGAGTAAAAGACCAAGCGATGCCTACCCGGGAGATGTTTGTGTGCATAGAGTGCCATCCTAGGCTACGCACGCTACTGCACTTTTGTGGCTCTGTCTGCTTAGTTCGACCTGGCAGGGTGAACCCAGGACGTGAACATGGAGCCCGGGAAAGGAAGACAGAAGAGGCACCAGCTCTACCACAGCTCTTCTTCCCTGACGCAACTGAAGCCTTGCAGAGGAAGCAGCGGCGAAGTGCTGTTCGCTCCAAGGCAAAGCCTCTGCGAAAGCACAGCATTCGCTTAGAAATGTTCGGCGGGCTGCTGCTTGCCTGAGCCCAGTCTCCCAGTGGGAGAAATCGCGGTGGGAGAAACCCGCATACAGTGAAAGCCTCTTTGCCTGGGCATCTCCCCTGGGAAAGCACAGCATTCTTTGGGAAATCAGAGTTGGGTTCGGGATGCTGCTGCTTCTTGCCTGAGCTAGTCTCCGCAGCACGGTGGAAGACACCCGCATGGAGCGAAATACCCTTTGCCCAAGCAACCCCTCTGCCTGAGAGAGAAGCATGGTCGCACAAGTCTGTCACCGCGCTCCCCAGGAGGACGTGTGGGGAAGGCGCAGCACGCGGACCCCTGGGATGAGAAGGAGCCCTTGGTCTTGGGGTCGGGAAACGCTCCGGAGCAGAATAGCCAGCGGTTGCACGAACAGCAGGCCAGTGGCAAGACAAGTGTCACCCACTCCCTGAGCGGAGAGATCGAAGCCTGGCTGCTAAGGAGACATGAGGGGACGACTAGGGCAGGGCGCGTGATCCACTCTGAGGAAGGAGTCTGGGGAGAGGGCAGGCTTGTCCTGTGCCTCTGGTCCCAAGGGGAGAACATCTCCTAGGCCACCTGTCCCAAGGGCAATCGGGCTTGCCCCCAGGTGCCATACCCGGAACTCGCAGAAACAACCCCATGGAGAAACGGGCAGTCAGATGCCGTCTTCCACCAAGATGTGGCAGTGTTGTGGGTGGCAGGGGGTGTGCCTGGTAAGGAGTGGAGACAGTCCCCCACAGTTCCCCATCCCAGAGCACGGGCCCTGTGCAGGGATCCTGTCGCCTCCTCTCTCCTGTGGTGAAGGCACTGGCCTAGACCCTGAGTCTGCCTGAGAGTCGGAGGAAAAGGCAAAGCCTTACCTACGCCAGGAGTTGGTAATGGGCAAAGAGTACCATGCTAGGCCACGCACGCTGCTGCAGGGTTGTGACTGTGTCTGCTTAGTTCGGCTTAGCAAGGTGAACCCCGGGCGCGAACTGGGAGCCCGGGAATACAAGGCCCAAGAGGCACCAGCTCTCCTGCGGCTCTTCATCCCTGCCGCGACAGAGCGAACGACGAAAGTCTTGCTGAGGAAGCAGCAGCGAAGTGCGGTTCGCGCCAAGCTGGCAACCTCTGCGAAAGCATAGCATTCGCTGGGAAATCAGAGATTGTTCTGTGGGCTGCTTTTGCTACTTGCCTTAGCCTAGTATTCGCAGCACGATGGGAGAAACCCGCATAGAGCGAAAGCCTCTTTGCCGGGGCATCCCCTATGGGAAAGCACAGCATCCTTGGGAAATCAGAGTCGGGTCTGTGGGATGCTACCTGCTGCTTGCCAGAGCTGGTCTCCAAAGCACGGTGTAATAAACCCGCATGGAGCGAAATCCTCTTTGCCTGGGCATACCCTCTGCCTGAGAGAGAAGCGCGGGGGCTCCTGTGGAAAGAGAATTAAGGAAAGGGACACGTCTGTCACGGCAGAGCGACAGAAGCCTGCCTGCTAAGGAGACACGAGGGGAAGATTAGGGCAGGGGAATGGGCTCCACTCTGAGGAAGGAGTCTGGGCAGAAAGTATGCCTGTCCTGTACCTCTGGTCCCAAGGGGACCGCATCACCTTGGCCCCCTGTCCCGTCGGCAGTCGGGCTTGCTCCCATGTGCCATACCCGGAACTCGCAGAAACCACCCCATGAGAAACGGGCAGTCAGATGCCGTCTTCCAACAAGATGTGGCAGTGTTGTGGGTGGCAGGGTTTGTGCCTGGTAAGGAGTGGAGACAGTCCCCCACAGTTACCCATCCAGAGCACGGGCCGTGTGCTGGGATCCTGTCGCCTCCTGTCTCCTGTGGTGAAGGCACTGGGCACGACCCCGAGTCTGCCTGAGCGCTGGAGCAAAAGGCAAAGCCTTACCTTCGCCAAGAGATGGTAATAAACATAGAGTGCCATGCGAGGCCATGCACGCTGCTGCAGGGTTGTGACTGTGTCTGCTTTGTTCGGCATAGCAAGGTGAACCCCGGGCGCGAAATAGGAGCACGGGAATGCAAGGCCCAAGAGGCACCAGCTCTCCCGCGGCTCTTATCCCTGCCGCGACAGAGCGAACGAGCAAAGCCTTGCTGAGGAAGCAGCTGCGATGTGCGGTTCGCACCAAGCTGAAAACTTCTGCAAAAGCATAGCAGTCGCTGGGAAATCAGAGTTGGTTCTGTGGGCTGTTTTTGTTGCTTGCTGTAGGCTAGTGTTCGCAGCACGATGGGAGAAACCCGCATAGAGCGAAAGCCTCATTGCCTGGGCATCCCCTCTGGGAAAGCACAGCATTCTATTGGAAATCAGAGTCGGGTCTGTGGGAGCTGCCTGCTGCTTGCCGGAGCTAGTTTCCACAGCATGGTGTAATAAACCCGCATGGAGCGAAATCCTCTTTGCCTGGGCATCCCCTCTGCCTGAGAGAGAAGCGCGGGGGCGCCTGTGGAAAGAGCCTTAAGGAAAGGGACACGTCTGTCACGGCAGAGCGAGGAAAGCCTGGCTGCTAAGGAGACACGAGGGGAAGATTAGGGCAGGGGAAAGGGCTCCACTCTGAGGAAGGAGTCTGGGCAGAAAGCATGCCTGTCCTGAGCCTTTGGGCTCAAGGAGACAGCAGGTGGAGACATGGGCTTGCCACCAGGCGCCTACCCTGAACTCGAGAAACAACTCCCAGAAAGAACTGGCCATCAGATGCCGGCTTCCTCCAGGATGTGGAAGCTTGGAGGAGGCACGGGGTTTAAGGGGTAGGAGTGGGGACGGTCCCGCAAAGCTCCCTATTCAGTGCACGGGCGGTGTGCAGGGATCCTGTCACCTCTCCTTTCCTGTGGGGAAAGCACTGGCTTAGTCTGCGAGTCCGCCTGAGCGCCAGAGTAAAAGGCCAAGCGATGCCTACCCGGGAGATGTTTGTGTGCATAGAGTGCCATCCTAGGCTACGCACGCTACTGCACTTTTGTGGCTCTGTCTGCTTAGTTCGGCCTGGCAGGGTGAACCCAGGACGTGAACATGGAGCCCGGGAAAGGAAGACAGAAGAGGCACCAGCTCTACCACAGCTCTTCTTCCCTGACGCAACTGAAGCCTTGCAGAGGAAGCAGCGGCGAAGTGCTGTTCGCTCCAAGGCAAAGCCTCTGCGAAAGCACAGCATTCGCTGAGAAATGTTCGGCGGGCTGCTGCTGCTTGCCTGAGCCCAGTCTCCCAGTGGGAGAAATCTCGGTGGGAGAAACCCGCATACAGTGAAAGCCTCTTTGCCTGGGCATCTCCCCTGGGAAAGCACAGCATTCTTTGGGAAATCAGAGTTGGGTTCGGGATGCTGCTGCTTCTTGCCTGAGCTAGTCTCCGCAGCACGGTGGAAGACACCCGCATGGAGCGAAATACCCTTAGCCCAAGCATCCCCTCTGCCTGAGAGAGAAGCATGGTCGCACAAGTCTGTCACCGCACTCCCCAGGAGGACGTGTGGGGAAGGCGCAGCACGCGGACCCCTGGGATGAGAAAGAGCCCTTGGTCTTGGGGTCGGGAAACGCTCCGGAAGCAGAATAGCCTGCCATTGCACGAACAGCAGGCCAG
Source organism: Mustela nivalis (assembly GCF_964662115.1). NCBI lineage: Eukaryota > Metazoa > Chordata > Mammalia > Carnivora > Mustelidae > Mustela > Mustela nivalis. The sequence continues at coordinate 167,424 of NW_028135407.1, forward strand.
TGGCAAGACAAGTGTCACCCACTCCCTGTGCGGAGAGATCGAAGCCTGGCTGCTAAGGAGACATGAGGGGACGACTAGGGCAGGGCGCGTGCTCCACTCTGAGGAAGGAGTCTGGGGAGAGGGCAGGCTTGTCCTGTGCCTCTGGTCCCAAGGGGAGAACATCTCCTAGGCCACCTGTCCCAAGGGCAATCGGGCTTGCCCCCAGGTGCCATACCCGGAACTCGCAGAAACAACCCCATGGAGAAACGGGCAGTCAGATGCCGTCTTCCACCAAGATGTGGCAGTGTTGTGGGTGGCAGGGCGTGTGCCTGGTAAGGAGTGGAGACAGTCCCCCACAGTTCCCCATCCCAGAGCACGGGCCCTGTGCAGGGATCCTGTCGCCTCCTCTCTCCTGTGGTGAAGGCACTGGCCTAGACCCTGAGTCTGCCTGAGAGTCGGAGGAAAAGGCAAAGCCTTACCTACGCCAGGAGTTGGTAATGGGCAAAGAGTACCATGCTAGGCCACGCACGCTGCTGCAGGGTTGTGACTGTGTCTGCTTAGTTCGGCTTAGCAAGGCGAACCCCGGGCGCGAACTGGGAGCCCGGGAATACAAGGCCCAAGAGGCACCAGCTCTCCTGCGGCTCTTCATCCCTGCCGCGACAGAGCGAACGACGAAAGTCTTGCTGAGGAAGCAGCAGCGAAGTGCGGTTCGCGCCAAGCTGGCAAGCTCTGCGAAAGCATAGCATTCGCTGGGAAATCAGAGATTGTTCTGTGGGCTGCTTTTGCTACTTGCCTTAGCCTAGTATTCGCAGCACGATGGGAGAAACCCGCATAGAGCGAAAACCTCTTTGCCGGGGCATCCCCTATGGGAAAGCACAGCATCCTTGGGAAATCAGAGTCGGGTCTGTGGGATGCTACCTGCTGCTTGCCAGAGCTGGTCTCCAAAGCACGGTGTAATAAACCCGCATGGAGCGAAATCCTCTTTGCCTGGGAATACCCTCTGCCTGAGAGAGAAGCGCGGGGGCTCCTGTGGAAAGAGAATTAAGGAAAGGGACACGTCTGTCACGGCAGAGCGACAGAAGCCTGCCTGCTGAGGAGACACGAGGGGAATATTAGGGCAGGGGAAAGGGCTCCACTCTGAGGAAGTTGTCTTGGCAGATGGCAGGCCTGGCCTGTGCCTCTGGTCCCAAGGGGACCGCATCACCTTGGCCACCTGTCCCGTCGGCAGTCGGGATTGCTCCCAGGTGCCATACCCGGAACTCGCAGAAACAACCCCATGGAGAAACGGGCAGTCAGATGCCGTCTTCCAACAAGATGTGGCAGTGTTGTGGGTGGCAGGGTTTGTGCCTGGTAAGGAGTGGAGACAGTCCCCCACAGTTCCCCATCCCAGTGCACGGGCCGTGTGCAGGGATCCTGTCGCCTCCTCTCTCCTGTGGTGAAGTCACTGGCCTAGACCCCGAGTATGCCTGAGCGCTGGAGCAAAAGGCAAAGCCTTACCTACGCCAAGAGATGGTAATAGACATAGAGTGCCATGCAAGGCCACGCACGCTGCTGCAGTGTTTTGACTGTGTCTGCTTTGTTCGGCATAGCAAGGTGAACCCAGGGCGCGAAATAGGAGCCCGGGAATGCAAGGCCCAAGAGGCACCAGCTCTCCCGCGGCTCTTCATCCCTGCCGCGACAGAGCGAACGACCAAAGCCTTGCTGAGGAAGCAGCAGCGAAGTGCGGTTCGCACCAAGCTGAAAACTTCTGCAAAAGCATAGCAGTCGCTGGGAAATCAGAGTTGGTTCTGTGGGCTGATTTTGTTGCTTGCCTTAGGCTAGTGTTCGCAGCACGATGGGAGAAACCCGCATAGAGCGAAAGCGTCATTGCCTGGGCATCCCCTCTGGGAGAGCACAGCATTCTATTGGAAATCAGAGTCGGGTCTGTGGGATGCTGCCTGCTGCTTGCCGGAGCTAGTTTCCACAGCATGGTGTAATAAACCCGCATGGAGCGAAATCCTCTTTGCCTGGGCGTCCCCTCTGCCTGAGAGAGAAGCGCGGTGGCGCCTGTGGAAAGAGCCTTAAGGAAAGGGACACGTCTGTCACGGCAGAGCGAGGAAAGCCTGGCTGCTAAGGAGACACGAGGGGAAGATTAGGGCAGGGGAAAGGGCTCCACTCTGAGGAAGGATTCTGGGCAGAAAGCATGCCTGTCCTGAGCCTTTGGGCTCAAGGAGACAGCAGCTCCTTGGCCACACATCCGTGGTGGAGACATGGGCTTGCCACCAGGCGCCTACCCTGAACTCGAGAAACAACACCCAGAAAGAACTGGCCATCAGATGCCGGCTTCCTCCAGGATGTGGAAGCTTGGAGGAGGCACGGGGTTTAGGGATAGGAGTGGGGACAGTCCCCCAAAGCTCCTATTCAGTGCATGGGCGGTGTGCAGGGATTCTGTCACCTCTCCTTTCCTGTGGGGAAAGCACTGGCTTAGTCTGCGAGTCCGCCTGAGCGCCAGAGTAAAAGACCAAGCGATGCCTACCCGGGAGATGTTTGTGTGCATAGAGTGCCATCCTAGGCTACGCACGCTACTGCACTTTTGTGGCTCTGTCTGCTTAGTTCGACCTGGCAGGGTGAACCCAGGACGTGAACATGGAGCCCGGGAAAGGAAGACAGAAGAGGCACCAGCTCTACCACAGCTCTTCTTCCCTGACGCAACTGAAGCCTTGCAGAGGAAACAGCGGCGAAGTGCTGTTCGCTCCAAGGCAAAGCCTCTGCGAAAGCACAGCATTCGCTTAGAAATGTTCGGCGGGCTGCTGCTTGCCTGAGCCCAGTCTCCCAGTGGGAGAAATCGCGGTGGGAGAAACCCGCATACAGTGAAAGCCTCTTTGCCTGGGCATCTCCCCTGGGAAAGCACAGCATTCTTTGGGAAATCAGAGTTGGGTTCGGGATGCTGCTGCTTCTTGCCTGAGCTAGTCTCCGCAGCACGGTGGAAGACACCCGCATGGAGCGAAATACCCTTTGCCCAAGCAACCCCTCTGCCTGAGAGAGAAGCATGGTCGCACAAGTCTGTCACCGCGCTCCCCAGGAGGACGTGTGGGGAAGGCGCAGCACGCGGACCCCTGGGATGAGAAGGAGCCCTTGGTCTTGGGGTCGGGAAACGCTCCGGAGCAGAATAGCCTGCGGTTGCACGAACAGCAGGCCAGTGGCAAGACAAGTGTCACCCACTCCCTGTGCGGAGAGATCGAAGCCTGGCTGCTAAGGAGACATGAGGGGACGACTAGGGCAGGGCGCGTGATCCACTCTGAGGAAGGAGTCTGGGGAGAGGGCAGGCTTGTCCTGTGCCTCTGGTCCCAAGGGGAGAACATCTCCTAGGCCACCTGTCCCAAGGGCAATCGGGCTTGCCCCCAGGTGCCATACCCGGAACTCGCAGAAACAACCCCATGGAGAAACGGGCAGTCAGATGCCGTCTTCCACCAAGATGTGGCAGTGTTGTGGGTGGCAGGGGGTGTGCCTGGTAAGGAGTGGAGACAGTCCCCCACAGTTCCCCATCCCAGAGCACGGGCCCTGTGCAGGGATCCTGTCGCCTCCTCTCTCCTGTGGTGAAGGCACTGGCCTAGACCCTGAGTCTGCCTGAGAGTCGGAGGAAAAGGCAAAGCCTTACCTACGCCAGGAGTTGGTAATGGGCAAAGAGTACCATGCTAGGCCACGCACGCTGCTGCAGGGTTGTGACTGTGTCTGCTTAGTTCGGCTTAGCAAGGTGAACCCCGGGCGCGAACTGGGAGCCCGGGAATACAAGGCCCAAGAGGCACCAGCTCTCCTGCGGCTCTTCATCCCTGCCGCGACAGAGCGAACGACGAAAGTCTTGCTGAGGAAGCAGCAGCGAAGTGCGGTTCGCGCCAAGCTGGCAACCTCTGCGAAAGCATAGCATTCGCTGGGAAATCAGAGATTGTTCTGTGGGCTGCTTTTGCTACTTGCCTTAGCCTAGTATTCGCAGCACGATGGGAGAAACCCGCATAGAGCGAAAGCCTCTTTGCCGGGGCATCCCCTATGGGAAAGCACAGCATCCTTGGGAAATCAGAGTCGGGTCTGTGGGATGCTACCTGCTGCTTGCCAGAGCTGGTCTCCAAAGCACGGTGTAATAAACCCGCATGGAGCGAAATCCTCTTTGCCTGGGCATACCCTCTGCCTGAGAGAGAAGCGCGGGGGCTCCTGTGGAAAGAGAATTAAGGAAAGGGACACGTCTGTCACGGCACAGCGACAGAAGCCTGCCTGCTAAGGAGACACGAGGGGAATATTAGGGCAGGGGAAAGGGCTCCACTCTGAGGAAGTTGTCTTGGCAGATGGCAGGCCTGGCCTGTGCCTCTGGTACCAAGGGGACCGCATCACCTTGGCCACCTGTCCAGTCGGCAGTCGGGATTGCTCCCAGGTGCCATACCCGGAACTCGCAGAAACAACCCCATGGAGAAACGGGCAGTCAGATGCCGTCTTCCAACAAGATGTGGCAGTGTTGTGGGTGGCAGGGTTTGTGCCTGGTAAGGAGTGGAGACAGTCCCCCACAGTTCCCCATCCCAGTGCACGGGCCGTGTGCAGGGATCCTGTCGCCTCCTCTCTCCTGTGGTGAAGGCACTGGCCTAGACCCCGAGTATGCCTGAGCGCTGGAGCAAAAGGCAAAGCCTTACCTACGCCAAGAGATGGTAATAGACATAGAGTGCCATGCAAGGCCACGCACGCTGCTGCAGTGTTGTGACTGTGTCTGCTTTGTTCGGCATAGCAAGGTGAACCCAGGGCGCGAAATAGGAGCCCGGGAATGCAAGGCCCAAGAGGCACCAGCTCTCCCGCGGCTCTTCATCCCTGCCGCGACAGAGCGAACGACCAAAGCCTTGCTGAGGAAGCAGCAGCGAAGTGCGGTTCGCACCAAGCTGAAAACTTCTGCAAAAGCATAGCAGTCGCTGGGAAATCAGAGTTGGTTCTGTGGGCTGATTTTGTTGCTTGCCTTAGGCTAGTGTTCGCAGCACGATGGGAGAAACCCGCATAGAGCGAAAGCGTCATTGCCTGGGCATCCCCTCTGGGAGAGCACAGCATTCTATTGGAAATCAGAGTCGGGTCTGTGGGATGCTGCCTGCTGCTTGCCGGAGCTAGTTTCCACAGCATGGTGTAATAAACCCGCATGGAGCGAAATCCTCTTTGCCTGGGCATCCCCTCTGCCTGAGAGAGAAGCGCGGTGGCGCCTGTGGAAAGAGCCTTAAGGAAAGGGACACGTCTGTCACGGCAGAGCGAGGAAAGCCTGGCTGCTAAGGAGACACGAGGGGAAGATTAGGGCAGGGGAAAGGGCTCCACTCTGAGGAAGGAGTCTGGGCAGAAAGCATGCCTGTCCTGAGCCTTTGGGCTCAAGGAGACAGCAGCTCCTTGGCCACACATCCGTGGTGGAGACATGGGCTTGCCACGAGGCGCCTACCCTGAACTCGAGAAACAACACCCAGAAAGAACTGGCCATCAGATGCCGGCTTCCTCCAGGATGTGGAAGCTTGGAGGAGGCACGGGGTTTAAGGGGTAGGAGTGGGGACAGTCCCCCAAAGCTCCCTATTCAGTGCACGGGCGGTGTGCAGGGATCCTGTCACCTCTCCTTTCCTGTGGGGAAAGCACTGGCTTAGTCTGCGAGTCCGCCTGAGCGCCAGAGTAAAAGGCCAAGCGATGCCTACCCGGGAGATGTTTGTGTGCATAGAGTGCCATCCTAGGCTACGCACGCTACTGCACTTTTGTGGCTCTGTATGCTTAGTTCGACCTGGCAGGGTGAACCCAGGACGTGAACATGGAGCCCGGGAAAGGAAGACAGAAGAGGCACCAGCTCTACCACAGCTCTTCTTCCCTGACGCAACTGAAGCCTTGCAGAGGAAGCAACGGCGAAGTGCTGTTCGCTCCAAGGCAAAGCCTCTGCGAAAGCACAGCATTCGCTTAGAAATGTTCGGCGGGCTGCTGCTTGCCTGAGCCCAGTCTCCCAGTGGGAGAAATCGCGGTGGGAGAGACCCGCATACAGTGAAAGCCTCTTTGCCTGGGCATCTCCCCTGGGAAAGCACAGCATTCTTTGGGAAATCAGAGTTGGGTTCGGGATGCTGCTGCTTCTTGCCTGAGCTAGTCTCCGCAGCACGGTGGAAGACACCCGCATGGAGCGAAATACCCTTTGCCCAAGCAACCCCTCTGCCTGAGAGAGAAGCATGGTCGCACAAGTCTGTCACCGCGCTCCCCAGGAGGACGTGTGGGGAAGGCGCAGCACGCGGACCCCTGGGATGAGAAGGAGCCCTTGGTCTTGGGGTCGGGAAACGCTCCGGAAGCAGAATAGCCTGCCGTTGCACGAACAGCAGGCCAGTGGCAAGACAAGTGTCACCCACTCCCTGTGCGGAGAGATCGAAGCCTGGCTGCTAAGGAGACATGAGGGGACGACTAGGGCAGGGCGCGTGCTCCACTCTGAGGAAGGAGTCTGGGGAGAGGGCAGGCTTGTCCTGTGCCTCTGGTCCCAAGGGGAGAACATCTCCTAGGCCACCTGTCCCAAGGGCAATCGGGCTTGCCCCCAGGTGCCATACCCGGAACTCGCAGAAACAACCCCATGGAGAAACGGGCAGCCAGATGCCGTCTTCCACCAAGATGTGGCAGTGTTGTGGGTGGCAGGGGGTGTGCCTGGTAAGGAGTGGAGACAGTCCCCCACAGTTCCCCATCCCAGAGCACGGGCCCTGTGCAGGGATCCTGTCGCCTCCTCTCTCCTGTGGTGAAGGCACTGGCCTAGACCCTGAGTCGGCCTGAGAGTCGGAGGAAAAGGCAAAGCCTTACCTACGCCAGGAGTTGGTAATGGGCAAAGAGTACCATGCTAGGCCACGCACGCTGCTGCAGGGTTGTGACTGTGTCTGCTTAGTTCGGCTTAGCAAGGTGAACCCCGGGCGCGAACTGGGAGCCCGGGAATACAAGGCCCAAGAGGCACCAGCTCTCCTGCGGCTCTTCATCCCTGCCGCGACAGAGCGAACGACGAAAGTCTTGCTGAGGAAGCAGCAGCGAAGTGCGGTTCGCGCCAAGCTGGCAACCTCTGCGAAAGCATAGCATTCGCTGGGAAATCAGAGATTGTTCTGTGGGCTGCTTTTGCTACTTGCCTTAGCCTAGTATTCGCAGCACGATGGGAGAAACCCGCATAGAGCGAAAGCCTCTTTGCCGGGGCATCCCCTATGGGAAAGCACAGCATCCTTGGGAAATCAGAGTCGGGTCTGTGGGATGCTACCTGCTGCTTGCCAGAGCTGGTCTCCAAAGCACGGTGTAATAAACCCGCATGGAGCGAAATCCTCTTTGCCTGGGCATACCCTCTGCCTGAGAGAGAAGCGCGGGGGCTCCTGTGGAAAGAGAATTAAGGAAAGGGACACGTCTGTCACGGCACAGCGACAGAAGCCTGCCTGCTAAGGAGACACGAGGGGAATATTAGGGCAGGGGAAAGGGCTCCACTCTGAGGAAGTTGTCTTGGCAGATGGCAGGCCTGGCCTGTGCCTCTGGTACCAAGGGGACCGCATCACCTTGGCCACCTGTCCGGTCGGCAGTCGGGATTGCTCCCAGGTGCCATACCCGGAACTCGCAGAAACAACCCCATG